>NC_135807.1:49973119-50275278 GCF_964213995.1 Mustelus asterias | reverse complement strand
TCTGTCACCCCCAGACATTTTATGCAATTGTATGGTTCCTATGCCTACTGTGTGTACTCGAGCTCTTCGTCATCCTCCAATGGAATGATGTTTTGTTTTCTCTTCCTGCCCTGCTTCCAGTAACTCCTTCCCAGCTTCTTTCTTTGTTCTGCACATCTTTTCCCAGTGAGTGGGCTTTCCATAAACTCTGCAATATGATCCGTCTGCGGGACATTTACTTCAGCAAATTCATCTGCCCGTCTACAGCTCTTGCTCGTCTTTCTCTCTGTCTGACTGGCATTATTTTATCAGCCCTGCTGCCTTTCTTTTGACAAGAGGGCAAAGTCTGGCACCTACAACAGAAAGAAACCAGTCACTCTACAAGTAGGTGCTTCTACAAAAGGACTGTGAGCAGCCCTGGTACAAGAGGGGAAGCCAAAAGCATTCCCATTCGAAGCTCTAACATCAGCTGACACCTAGACATACCAACTTATACCAACACATCGGCAGCTGAATGTGGATGTGAGAAATTCCAAACATATCTCTATGGGAGGGAGTTCAGGATGGAGAGTGATAATTGTTCATTCGAGCAGATCTACGAGAAAATCTGTGTAGAGCTCCAACAAAACTGCAGAAGTTACTCTTGAAGCTTCAGACTTACAGGGCCCGATTCTCCCAACCTAACGCGCACGTTCTTTGGCACGTCGGGTTGGGAGATGCGCATGTCAAGACCACGCTGGAAACCGGCGGGATGACTAGTAAGTGATTTTAATCTATTGTAATGTAATTTAAATGCCATTATCGGCCCGGGGCTGAATTCGCTGGGTCTGACAGCATCTCCCACCCCGCCAGGAGTATTTCACTCTGGCGGGGTTTAGAGTAGCTCCCCACTTTTGGGGAACTAGTGGGAGACCCCACTGGAGTGAAGGGGGGCAATCAAGGCCCCCCAGGGGTCAGGCGGCAGGGAGTGGTGCTCCCTGGGCATAGGCACCCTGGCAGTGCCAGCCTTTTCCCCCAGCATTGCCCAAGAAGTAAAGTGCCCATGCCTGGGGGGAATCTTGGCACTGCCCACTGGGCATTGGGCAGTGCCAAGGGGGTGGGGCTTAGGGGCAATCGGTTGGAGTGGGGGGGTCCCGCTGCTACTCTTCATGGGGATCGGTTGGGGCTGGAGGAAGGCCAGCAATCGGGGCGGACTGGGGGGGTCTGCCTGCCCGGATTGGGGGGGGAAGGGGTCATCACTGCTTTGGGGGGGGGGGGGGGGGGGGGGCGGTGGTTGGGGCTGGCCCGGGAATGGTCATTGGGGCCACGATCGGGCCGTGGGGGGAAGTGTAGGGGCAGCACTGCAAGGGTCCCAAGCTGGCCAGCAATCGAGCTGGCCAGCAAAGGGGAGTCTGACAGTTCGGGGCCATTGTGCATGCGCAGAGGCCTGGAACTGTCAGCCTCCAGCGTGAATTGGTCCCCCTCTCCCCCCTGAGCTTTTAATGATATTCATGATTGTGACCTCTGCATTGCACAGAGTGTGGGAGATTCGAGTCTGAGCTCCCATTGAAGAAATAATTGTGAATCACACCTGTTTTCCTGCCAATTCAGCACTTAGAAATTTTTTGGCAGAATTAGGCCCACAATTTCACTCTGAAATAAAAGGCAGGAAGAGAAAGTGGACTAGCAAGTCCCATCATCTTTGTTGCCGTATGCAAAACACAAGATAAGAAATCTTGGTGTAAAGATCCATTAGCTCATGAATGTAACACCATCAAAACTGACTCAAATTAGAGCGGAGACCAGCAACGATGAATTGTTATCAGTGGTCTCTCAGTGAGTGATCCAGAAATAGCCTGTTGAGATACTGTAGGTGCAGCCAGTAATATGGCAGATATTAGTCTATCAGAGATGGTACCTGATAGAGTATGCTATCTGCTCGTGGGATCCATAATCATATCCAAAACAATGCAGAGTGAACTTCTCCAGAGGATACATGAAGTCCACGTGGAAATGGGTAAGTGAAAGCTCAGAGCCAATCAGCTATGTACCAGATTGGCATCAACAAAGACATTGAAAGAATAGTGCCTACATGCAGCATAGAATTACACAGTCGGAAAAGGTGATAGCTACTGAAGTACCATCCAGTTAATGGCATAATCTGCGATCCAATTTATTCGTACTCAATGAAAAATGGCATCTCACAGTAACATTGCTCTGGGTTCCTTTTAGCAGAAAGGTAAACGATTTGAGAGCAACAACAATCATCTCAGTCGTACAAGTTCTGTTTGCTGAGCAAAGGATTCCTGAAAGAATAACATGTGACAATGGATGCCAACTCACCTCCAGATAATTTAGGGAATTTGTTGAACAGTACCAGTTAAACATCCTCACCACATTACCCAAGGGAACACAGTTTTATAGAAATGGTCATGAGAACTGAGAAGAGATGCTGAGAGACAAAGGAAGAGCCAAATCTTAGTGTCACTCCGAGCTATACCTTTCAAGGCTGATATGAACTTGCTTGCAGTGCTAATCAGTGGCAGAAATACAAGAGAAATGTGCCAAGCAAGGTACACTTCCCAAATGACCAGGAGGAAGTCATTCAATAACTCACTGATGCACAGGTAGAAGGAGGTCAGCGCTCCAGCAAGCATACCAAGTTATTGCCTGAGCTATTGAAAGGACAAAGCTATACATATACAGGATCCAATTATGAAACCCTGGAGCCCAGAAAAAGATATTGCTGAAGCCAAGTCTCTGAGGTTATACATTATTGAGACTGAAACCAGTCGGCAAATGAAAATGAAAGGAGTCCATATTCGACCATATTCTGAGCTGGAAAAAGTCATCAGCAACGCCAGCAACTTCACTAACCAATGAGACAACATCAACAGCAACACCAATATGTGGCACAGCAACAGCAAACAGCACAACATCAGCAACAAAAAGCATAACTGCTACAAAACCAGGGGCAACACCCACAATGTCACCCATACAGCGTGCCAACTCACCACTGACAGCAATGAATACTAAATCCATGAGATGGATGCATAACATCCTAAGTCATAAAACAAATGATGACCCAGATTTTCCAGTCTCTAGATGGTCATAACCTGGAAGATGGGCAGTGGGAGCTCTTGGGAATCCCAATGCAAGGACTCCGTGAGAATTGACTGGGAAGTTTCACCTTCTGATGGGAAATTCCCCTGCGCTTGGAACCCTCTAAAAATGTCTTAAATTCTTGATTTAAGGCTTGGAAATTCTGGAGTTTACCAACTCACTTACTCGAATGGTTACCCAGGAAATGGCAGACTGGAAAAATACGTATCTAACTCCTGAGTAACTATCCAATTGAGCCCACTTCCCCACAACTCCCCATTGATTCCCCACTGACCCACCAACCCCCCAATTAGCTTTACCCCAACCACTCCCCCGACTCACTGACTCCCCGACCCTTCCACTTCCCTGACCATCCCACTCTCCCAACCATCTGACTCTGCTGATCTTCCTATCCCTCCCGCAACCTGACCTGATCCGATCTCACCACTCTACCCAGCCAGCACCTTACACAGCTGGCACACTACCTACCTTAACACTCCTCCACTCTACCCTGATTGCGCCCTCCTCATTTGGCACATTACCCACCCAACCACCCTATCCAACTGACACTTTACCCACCCAATCACAATAGGCCCCCACCAAGCTGGCAGCATACTTATTCTACTGTAATAAAAGCACATCACTGCAGATGCTGGAATCTGAAACAAAAACAGAAAATGGTGGAAAACCTCAGCAGGGGCGGCACGGTAGCGCAGGGGCGGCACGGTAGCGCAGTGGTTAGCACTGCTGCTTCACAGCTCCAGGGTCCCGGGTTCGATTCCCGGCTCGGGTCACTGTCTGTGTGGAGTTTGCACATTCTCCTCGTGTCTGCGTGGGTTTCCTCCGGGTGCTCCGGTTTCCTCCCACAGTCCAAAGATGTGCGGGTTAGGTTGATTGGCCAGGTTAAAAATTGCCCCTTAGAATCTTAAGTTGCGTAGGTTAGAGGGATTAGCGGGTAAATATATGGGGGTAGGGCCTGGGTGGGATTGTGGTCGGTGCAGACTCGATGGGCCGAATGGCCTCCTTCTGCACTGTAGGGTTTCTATGGTTCTATGGTCTGACAGCATCTGTGGAGCAAGAACAGAACTAATGGGGGTGATTCCCCCATCGCGACTTGCAAATTTTCTGGCAGGTTGGGTCGGGAGAATCAAGTGTCAGCCATTTTGCGGGATTCGCGCATGCATTCCCGACCCATGCATGTCTCCCAGAGCCAGGGAACAGGCGCAGTCGGGGCCATGCTGGAAATCGGTGGGAAGAGAGGTAAGTGATATATTTTAAATGTAGTTTAAATGTCATTATTGGGCCCAGCACGGAACTTGGCGGGCCCAAAAGCAGCTCCCACCCCGCCAGGAGTACTTCATTCCAGTGGGTTTAGAGTAGTCTCCACATTCGGGGAACTAGCGGGAGACCCTGCCGGAATGAAGGTGGGACGATCGGGGGCCCCCACTGGATTGGGCGGAGGGCGGGGGGTGGTGCCCCCTGGGCATGGGCACCCTGGCAGTGCCAGCCCATGCCACCGGCACTACCCAAGGAGCAAAATGCCCATGTCAAGGGGCACCTTAGCACTGCCCACCGGGCATGGGTCAATGCCAAGGGGGTGGGGCCTATTGTGGGCAGGGCCAAGGGGCAATTGGTGGGGGTGGGGGTGTCCCACTGCCACTTTGCATGGGGAGTGGTCTGGGCTGGAGGGAGGCCAGCGATTGGGGCAGACTGGGGGGTTGGTCTGCTGGGGGCGTGTCTGCCTCCCATCGGGGGGGGTTGGTCTGCAGGGGAGGGCGGTAATCGGGGGAGGGGGGGATCAGCTGTGGTGGGGGGACTGGGTGGATCACCACTGCTGGGGGGACGTGGGCTGGACATCAGGGTGCACCAGGATGGGGGGGGGGGATGTCGGGGCTAGCCTGGGAATTGTCGTGGGGGCCACAATGGAGCTGGCCAGCAAACAGGGAGACTGACAGATCGGGGCCACTGCGCATGCGCAGAGTTCCGGAGCTGTCAGGCTCTGGTGCAAGTAGGTCCCGCCCCCCGGGTTTTTAATGATATCCACAATTGTGACCTCTGCATTGCACAGAGTGGGGAGATTCGGGTCTGAAGCTGCACTGAAAAAACAGTCCTGATTTAGACCAGTTTTCTCGCCAATTCAGCACTTTTGGGAGAATTGCCCCCAAGGTTTCTGATGAAAAGTCATCCTGACTCAAAATCTTGGCTCTGTTCTCTCTCCAAATATACTGTCGGACCTGTTGAGATTTTCCATTTTCTGTCTTTGTCACTCATTCTACTAGCCTGCCACCTACCACTCTGCTACCCACTAGCCTGCCTCCCTACCCACTTACCTCACCCACAACCAGTCACTAACACACTGAAAAGCTTTTAAAAGCACTAAAGCTTTGTACTGTGTTAGTGAATGAAGCCTGGCAGGTAGTACAATAGAAAGGAAGCATGGCCTTGGCTTTCTCCACCAATCCTGCTCTACAAAGAAGGACTCCAGGAACTAGGTATGCTCCATATCTCAGAAGAGGACCAGCTCAGAAATCTGAGTGAGAAATGCAGAGCTCCAGCATTGTGTAAGGGAAGATTTGGCCTGATATTTATGAGAGAATAAAACAAGCAATAAAAGGCTCTTAAGGTGCTTAGTTTGATTATGAAAGTTGATTGTCATCTTTAGTTTAGACATAATATTAAAAAGTTAATGATTGGAACAGTAAATTAATATATAGAGGGATTATGTTTTTTAAAGCAAAAGAAATGTTACATTGTTGTACCATTTGAAAATAATGATGGGCACGCATCCATAAATATCCAGAATGTTACATCACTCACTACTCCACTACAGTCAGTGCATCAATGACAGTGCACCATTCTGCAGTGCATGGTGAACCGCATGAAATACATTCGATAGCATCTCCCACATCTGCGCAAAGTAGTGTGATCACTTCAAAGTTCTGGGAATCACAAGTCATAACATAGGCAAAGTGATTTTTTTTTTGCCATTTCTGGTCAATGGTAACCCTCAGCATAATCAAAGATCCTACACACCCTGGACATACTTTCTTCCACCTTCTTCCATTGGGAAACAGATACAAAAGTCTGAGATCATGTACCAGCCAACTCAAGAACAGCTCCTTCCCTGCTGCCATCAGACTTTTGAATGGACCTACCTTATATTAAGTTGATCTTTCTCTACACCCTAGCTATGACTATAACACTACATTCTGCACCCTCTCCTTTCCTTCCCCCATGTACACTATGAATGGTATGCTTTATCTGTCTAGCGCAGAAGGAACAATACTTTTCACTATATACCAATACATATGACAATAAATCAAATTAAATCAAAAGGATATTGATACTTGTGGCTTCAGTGAAGGTAATGCCACTGAATGTCAAGCAGAGGTGGTTGGATTCTTTTACCCCTCTAAACTTCGCTTTCTGGCCTTATTTAAGACTGAATTAAATATTTTAACTCGCACTTCCTAGTTCAGGCTCTGAAAGGATCATTCTTGATTTATTAGACTGATTAGTTAAGGATAGATATGGTTGCTTGCCCTGTTCACAGGTCCCAGATGTCCTACTCACAGGTCCCAGAGGGCCTTGTGCTATTTGGAGGGTTTTCTGACAGGCATTTCCAGTGTAAAATGCATAGCAAGTTCAATTGTAATAAATGGCTGTTACTCCTCAGAGTAAAAGCAACCCACTATCATGTTACCTACAAAGTTAATCATTGTGACAAAAAGGCCATGTTGCTTTCCTGGCTCTTGTACCCTCCAACAAGAAAAAAAATTGGCAATCACTTTTCCTTGTGAAAATTACGCCTCATGAAACAATTCAGAATCTTGCACATAGCCATTTGATGGTACAGAACTTGAGTATTGCTACACAAAGACATTTTGTCAAAGCTTTTTGTCCTTGCACCCATGAGGACAAACACAATAATTCCAATGTTAGGGGAAACAACGGGCAAAGGTTTTTTTTTGGAGCCATTTTTTGGAAAAGTATCATCTTGAGTGGGAAAAGTGGAGGGTAGCCCACCAGTTGTGCTGCTGGCTTTTCCCAACGTATTTTTTGACATTTTGTCAAAACAAAATCTAAATTGCATGTCCCACAACTTCACACTGGCTCATTCAGAGCCCTGCATCGGCTTTTAAAAAAAGGACGCCTTGATATATAAAAAATCTGGACAAATCACCACCCTTCCCCCCGCCCTCCTCCCAGCATTGCCCTTGGCACGTATTTGAAAATAGGCAGCTTGACCTCTGGTAAAGGAATTGTGATCAATCAGGGCCAAGATGCCTGCTTTTAAATTTCAAAACAATACTTGGCAGTTGATTGTCAATCATCGTCAATTGGTGGATTCTCAATGACAAAATCTCCACCAATCAGAGTTTATTTGTCCACCAATCAGCATCGTCTTCAATGTACTATAAAGTTGCTGTTTTCCCTGACATTTGTACAGTTGCATTTGTCCTGACGAGTGCAAGACAAAAAGCTTTGAAAAAAATCTGTCTTTTGAGCAATAATCTTGCAAGTATTTTGCCAGCCTTTTCTATCCTTCAGAACTTGAAGATTGAAGAATTTGGACACTTGTGTTCCGGCATTTTCCTCCCTGGCATGGTGACAAACATGGCAGCTCCACAAATGCCTGTTGTATGATTTATTTTCTGTTTTATCTTTTATCATAAGCAGCTATTGGGAAGGAAAATTCCTACATTGCATCTAAACAAGTGCAACCAACAATGAAAATCAAACATATCGACCCTGAAGGCAGTTTATAGTTTTACTTTAATTTAAAATTTAGTTCTCACTATCATCCCTCCTTTCTGAATCACAAGCATAAACTGATCCATGATCATTCCAAAGTCTTAACAGGCTGTCCCCAGTAACACTCTGAGATGCTAAATGTTACATTCAGCCAAGATCTGGTGTCTTGGCAGATTGCCACATTCTTCACAGAAGCACAAATGACAAGGTCACAGTTAATTTTCTGCACACGTTGTCATCTGATTTAAGATTCTTTTCTTCTTCGAATAATTTTCTTGCCTAATAGATTATCCTTGACATACAGGATCGTATGATGTAGATGTAAAGCAGCACACAGATTTATAATGACAAATAATAACTTGTCAAATATTGGCTGAAATGAATAATGCTCTCTAGTGATTTACTCAGAAATCTGATGTTAGTGTGAAAATGAGACCCAATAAAACTACGAGAGTCTGGTTCAGAAACCTGCAGCCATGCCGAAACACTTCAATCAGAAATGGAAATTATTGTACTGGGAAATGAGGTGCCACAGTGGTTTAGCTCACTGCCTCTCCACCTCTAGTTTTGGATCAGCCCCATATTGATGGCTTAAGTACAATTATTTGTAGTAGTCTCAGCCAGTTAGTCAGCTGCTTCCAATTTTGAATAAATCACAGTCTCACTCAAAATGTGAAATGATAGGGCAGGATTTTCCGGCAGTGCGCATCCCAGGGCCGGAAATCCCTGCCAGAGCTCAAAGGAGCTTGAGTTGGTCAGCCAAATTCTCTGTCTCGCCCGCTACGATTCCTGCAGCGGGAAAGATGGGAGAATTTTGGCCATTTTGTCACATTGGTAAATTAGGGATGAGATGCTTCTGTGATTGAATTTCAGGAACTTTAGCCTGGAAATAACTCTTCCCTGACATTGTGTAAATACTTCACACATTCCTATCTAATTGTTCTGTCCATTCCTTTAGCCTTTGCTTTAAAACAGATGAATTGCAACCTCTGTTAAAGTAGCATTTGGAGGATATTGATAGCGATATACTATGCATTTTTACAATAATATTGCACAACATAATTTCCAGTATTTCTTTTCATTTTCTGCTTCTATTTTGCCCTCAATTTTGTTTCTCAATTCATGGTCAATTTTTCCCCTTGGAAACAATTCCTGATTTTCTTTCTTCCTGTCTTGAAGGGGTTGGGTTACTGGTTTATGGCTCATGAGAAGTAGCAGCCATCCAATAGCAAGCCCAAGAGGCCATTCTGTGCAAGTGAGCTGTAGTTGTGAGTGTTAACAAAACTATTCACCATGCAAGCACTGCAACATAGTCTGATCCTGACATTCGAGAATACATGTGCTCTGGCAGAGGGTGGGGGTTGCAAACAGGACAATAACTTGGACAGAACATAGAACATAGAACATAGAAAGCCACAGCACAAACAGGCCCTTCGGCCCACAAGTTGCGCTGATCATATCCCTACCTCTAGGCCTATCTATAGCCCTCAATCCCATTAAATCCCATGTACTCATCCAGAAGTCTCTTAAAAGACCCCAACGAGTTTGCCTCCACCACCACCGACGTCAGCCGATTCCACTCACCCACCACCCTCTGAGTGAAAAACTTACCCCTGACATCTCCTCTGTACCTACCCCCCAGCACCTTAAACCTGTGTCCTCTCGTAGCAACCATTTCAGCCCTTGGAAATAGCCTCTGAGAGTCTACCCTATCCAGACCTCTCAACATCTTGTAAACCTCTATCAGGTCACCTCTCATCCTTCGTCTCTCCAGGGAGAAGAGACCAAGCTCCCTCAACCTATCCTCATAAGGCATGCCCCCCAATCCAGGCAACATCCTTGTAAATCTCCTCTGCACCCTTTCAATGGCTTCAACATCTTTCCTGTAATGAGGTGACCAGAACTGCGCGCAGTACTCCAAGTGGGGTCTAACCAGGGTCCTATAAAGCTGCAGCATTATCTCCCGACTCCTAAACTCAATCCCTCGATTAATGAAGGCTAGTACGCCGTACGCCTTCTTGACCGCATCCTCCACCTGCGAGGCCGATTTAAGAGTCCTATGGACCCGGACCCCAAGGTCCTTCTGATCCTCTACACTGCTAAGAATGGTACCCTTCATATTATACTGCTGCTTCATCCCATTGGATCTGCCAAAATGGATCACTACACACTTATCCGGGTTGAAGTCCATCTGCCACTTCTCCGCCCAGTCTTGCATTCTATCTATGTCTCGCTGCAACTTCTGACATCCCTCCAAATTATCCACAACACCACCTACCTTGGTGTCGTCAGCAAACTTACCAACCCATCCCTCCACTTCCTCATCCAGGTCATTTATGAAAATGACAAACAGCAAGGGTCCCAGAACAGATCCCTGGGGCACTCCACTGGTCACTGACCTCCATGCAGAGAAAGACCCCTCCACAGCCACTCTCTGCCTTCTGCAGGCAAGCCAGTTCTGGATCCACAAGGCAACAGCCCCTTGGATCCCATGCCCTCTCACTTTCTCAAGAAGTCTTGCATGGGGGACCTTATCGAACGCCTTGCTGAAGTCCATATAGACCACATCCACCGCTCTTCCTTCGTCAATGTGTTTGGTCACATTTTCAAAGAACTCAACCAGGCTCGTAAGGCACGACCTGCCCTTGACAAAGCCGTGCTGACTACTTTTGATCATACTAAACTTCTCTAGATGATCATAACTCCTGTCTCTCAGGATCCTCTCCATCAACTTACCAACCACTGAGGTTAGACTCACCGGTCGGTAATTTCCCGGGCTGTCCCTGTTCCCTTTCTTGAATATAGGGACCACATCTGCAATCCTCCAATCCTCCGGAACCTCTCCCGTCTCCATCGACGATGCAAAGATCATCGCCAAAGGCTCCGCAATCTCCTCCCTCGCCTCCCACAGTAACCTGGGGTACATCCCATCCGGTCCCGGCGACTTACCAACCTTGATGCCATTCAATAGTTCCAACACATCCTCTTTCTTTATGTCCACATGCTCGATCCTTTCTGTCCACCGCAAACCAGCAGTACAACCACCCAGATCCCTTTCCACCGTGAATACCGAGGTAAAGTATTCATTAAGCACCTCCGCCATTTCTAACGGTTCCGCACAAACTTTTCCCCCTTCACCTTTTAAGGGTCCTATGCCTTCACATCTCATCCTTTTACTCTTGACATATTTGTAGAAAGCCTTGGGATTCTCCTTAATCTTACCCGCCAAGGTCTTCTCATGACCCCTTCTCGCTCTCCTAATTTCCTTCTTAAGCTCCTTCCTACATCCCGTATACTCCTCTAAATCCTTAACACCTCCTAGCTCTCTGAACCTTCTGTACGCCTCTCTTTTCTTATTCACCAGGTTCATCACAACCTTCGTGCACCACGGTTCCCGTACCCTACCAACACCCCCCTGTCTCATCGGAACGTTGTCATGCAGAGCTCCAGACAAACATTCCTTGAAAATCCTCCACTTTCCTTCGGTACTTTTCCCCAAGAATGCCTCCTTCCAATTTACCCGTCTAATTTCCTCCCTGATGACACTGTATTTCCCTTTACTCCAGAGAAACACTTTCCTAGCCTGCCTGATCCTATCTCTTTCCAATGCTATCGTGAAGGAGATAGAATTATGATCGCTATCCCCAAGATGCTCACCCACCGAGAGATCCTCCACCTGTCCAGGTTCATTAGCCAGCACCAGATCAAGTACAGCCTCTCCTCTAGTAGGCTTATCCACATACTGTGTCAGGAAACTCTCCTGGACACACCTAACAAACTCCTCTCCATCCAAACCCCTAGCCCTAGGGATATTCCAATCTATGTTTGGGAAATTAAAATCTCCCATCACGACAACTCTGTTATTCCTACATCTCTCCAGGATCTGTTTCCCCATCTGCTCCTCAACATCTCTGTTACTATTGGGCGGCCTATAGAAAACACCCAGCAAAGTTACCGACCCCTTCCTGTTCCTAACCTCCACCCACAGAGACTCCGTAGTCAATCCCTCCACGGCGTCCACCTTCTCTACAGCCGTGACACTATCCCTGATCAACAGTGCCACTCCCCCCCCTCTCTTGCCTCCCTCCCTGTCCTTCCTGAAACATCTAAAACCCGGCACCTGAAGCACCCAGTCCTGTCCCTGAGACATCCAAGTCTCCGTAATGGCCACCACATCACAATTCGAAGCAGCAATCCACGCTCTAAGCTCATCCACTTTATTCACTACACTCCTGGCATTAAAATAGACACATCTCAGACCTTCAGCCTGAGCACTTCCCTTCTCCATCACTCGTCTAACCTCCCTCTTACCCTGTCTACATTCCTTATCTATTTGCGAGCTAACCTCCTCGCTCTCAGTCCCCTCATTTCGATTCCCTCCCCCCAACCTTTCTAGTTAGTGGATGATTTATTTTGGCCCCATTCACTAACCAAAGGATGTAGAGGCCAATATAACTGCCCTTACTGCTTCTCCATCAAGATCAGATTACTCTGGATAACCCAATAATAAAACCTAAGATCCTCCTTTTCTCTCTATGGCTCAAACCCACACTATCTGGTGTAATATTGTATTGAACCATTGACCCCAGTACATATGCAGAGGCTTGGAGATGGGCAAATCAGCTGTATGTGTCAATGCCAGGAATGCAGAGGTCCTTATAAATTTAACGGCACAATCGTATTAAATTTTTTCTGGCATTTCTTACCAAGAAGAGGACCAAATTGATAGACTTGAAGGAAAATCAGTAGGAAGAGGCCACTGCCAAGGATCCATGGGGATGGTGTCAATAATCAGAAGGGGGAAAGACTGGAGATGGATGCTTGAGGGAACGAGGGAGAAGAGACAGGGAAGCATGGGAGGAGGAGAGTCTGGAAATTGATGCTTTAAGCAGGAGGAAGTTGGCTGCATTCATGGCACAGTCGGTGCGTGGGTGTATGTCTGCGAGCATAGCACTGGGCTCTGCTGTTCATCATGGCCCACAAAGGATGCTAGAAAAGCCTTCTTGAGCTGCATTTCCTTTCTTGCTTTGACTGCTCAGTTTCACTAGTCCTGGGATTCTGCACAGTAACTCATTACGTTTAAGTGAGGCCGCCCCAGCTGTAGTATGGGAGCCTCAGTGAGATCCTCAGATGACCTGTCTCCATGCAGAGCATTCCTATGCCACAAAACCTACCACCACGGAAATAATGCCACGTGCCGATACACAGTGGTGGGGGTGTGCCCTCGTTTGCAAATTTCTAACCCTTCTCCTGACCCGCTCCTGCCCATCATGGTCACAGAGGTTCAGGTCATTTTGTATGTGGTAAAACTAATGTGTTAAAACTTATTTCTTTCTTCATAATCTCATTCCATTGCTTCCATTTCTTTTTATGTCCTATATTTAAATTCTTATTTTCTCGCTCTCTTTGAAACTCTAGCCAGGTAGGAATGAAACTTAATTTTGTATGTTTGCTTCCTTTCCTAAATATCAAACTATGACTCTTTTGAACCACATTGAGATGATTGGTGCCCCTTATTATCTGGTGTCAATATTTGGGGCCTCCTATGTGAGCAATGTGTTCAGGGCACCCCAATTTGGCCAATCTGTGTGTGACACGCACAATTTGCACAGAATATACACAGCATGCTCATTAAAGATCCGCACAGTATTTAATTTAGGGACATCCCATGATGAGTTTTGATGTAAGGCCATTGACCAGAAACATTAACCACAAGAGAAAACGTTGGAAAATCACAGCAGGTCTGGCAGCATCTGTAAGGAGAGAAAAGAGCTGACGTTTCGAGTCCAGATGACCCTTTGTCAAAGCTGAGATTTTCCAGCGTTTTCTCTTTTGGTTTCAGATTCCAGCATCCGCAGTAATTTGCTTTTAGACCTGAAACATTAACTCTGTTTCTTACTATAAATTTTTATCAGACCTCCTGGCTACTTTCATCATTTGATGTTGTTATTTGAGAATGGGTACTTGAAGGTGAAAGGAGAAATATTGCTGTTGGCTTGCTCTCTTCCCCCATTCTTTTTTTTGCCACCATTGTTGCTCCTGCCCTTCAGTTTAAGATTCTAACAGGGGACCAAGGCAAAGAAAGTAGTGGTGCTGTTGGAAGCAGTCTGCAGCCTTTCATTGCCTACTGGTGCCCAAGATTCTTACCACCGAACTTACTGGAGTACCTATGATCTTGCACAATGGTACAGGAGCATTACTGAAATACTCAGGGCATCTTATTTCTCACAGGGGATAAGGACAGCTCACTGAGGTGCAGACTTACCTGGCACATGAACATTCATGATCCTAGGGCAGTGGAGCCCTACTACGGGCAGCACGGTGGCACAGTGGTTAGCACTGCTGCCTCACAGTGCCAGGAACCCGGGTTTGATTCCCAGCTTGGATCACTGTCTGTGCGGAGTCTGCACGTTCTCCCTGTGTCTGCGTGGGTTTCCTCCCACAGTCCGAAAGACGTGCTGGTTAAGTGCATTGGCCATGCTAAATTCTCCCTCAGTGTACCTGAACAGACACTGGAGTGTGGCGACTAGGGGGTTTTCACAGTAACTTCATTGCAGTATTAATATAAGCCAGTTGTGACACTAATAAATAAACTTTAAACTAAACTATGGTGGCCTGGAAGCTGCAGCCATTTTTTATTTCAAATGTTTTAAAGTTGCTGAGACTGCATCTATTTCTTCCTTAACAGCATTTTCTAGCTACAGCTCCTTCCTTACTGGAAGGGCCTCCTATTCATCTGGGAGTATTTCTGCTATTCTGTATTGGATGGTGAGAATGGCCTCTGGCCACTAATTGGACAATCAAGGCAAAATCATTGTCGGATGACAGTTCTGAGATAATGTGGGTCAGAATCCCATTTGACCCCAAAGTTGGGGTCCTGACCCAAAACATAAAATCCTGCCCAACAAACCCTACTGAGATTTCTGAACGTGTTCTATTTTTACCCAGGTAGTCTATCAGATCGAGTGCCTATCTTATTTGTTTTGGGGGTCCTTGTCTAATTCCCAAACAAACTGTACCTGATTTATGCACTTTAGCAAGGCCTTTGACAAGGTACCGCATGGTAGGTTGTTGCATGAAGTTAAATCTCACGGGATCCAGGGTGAAGTATCTAAATGGATACAAAATTGGCTTCTTGACAGAAGCCAGAGGGTGGTTGTAGAGAGTTGTTTTTCAAACTGGAGGCCTGTGACCAGCGGTGTGCCTCGGGGATCAGTGCTGGGCCCACTGTTATTCGTCATTTATATGAATGATTTGGATGAGAATATAGAGGGCATGGTTAGTAAGTTTGCAGATGACACCAAGATTGGTGGCATGGTGGACAGTGAAGAAGGTTATCTCCAATTGCAGCGGGATCTTGATCAATTGGGCCAGTGGGCTGACGAATGGCAGATGGAGTTTAATTTAGACAAATGCGAGGTAATGCATTTTGGTAGATTGAACTTACTCAGTTAATGGTAGGGCGTTGGGGAGAGTTACAGAACAAAGAGATCTAGGGGTACATGTTCATAGCTCCTTGAAAGTGGAGTCTCAGGTGGACAAAGTGGTGAAGAAGGCATTCGGCATGCTTGGTTTCATCGGTCAGAACATTGAATACAGGAGTTGGGATGTCTTGTTGAAGTTGTACAAGACATTGGTAAGGCCACACTTGGAATACTGTGTGCAATTCTGGTCACCCTATTATAGAAAGGATAATATTAAATTAGAAAGAGTGCAGAAAAGATTTACTGGGATGCTACCGGGACTTGATGGATTGAGTTATAAGGAGAGGCTGAATAGACTGGGACTTTTTTCTCTGGAGCGTAGGAGGCTGAGGGGTGACCTTATAGAGGTCTATAAAATAATGAGGGGCAGAGATCAGTTAGATTGTCAATATCTTTTCCTAAAGGTAGGGGAGTCTAAAACTAGAGGGCATAGGTTTAAGGTGAGAGGGGAGAGATACAAAAGTGTCCAGAGGGGCAATTTTTTCACACGGAGGGTAGTGTGTCTGGAACAAGCTGCCAGAGGTAGTAGTAGAGGCGGGTACAATTTTATCTTTTAAAAAGCATTTAGATGGTTACATGGGTACAATGGGTATAGAGGGATATGGACCAAATGCGGGCAATTCGGATTAGCTTAGGGGTTTTTTTAAAAAAATAAGGGCGGCATGGACAAGTTGGGCCGAAGGGCCTGTTTCCATGCTGTAAACCTCTATGACTCTATGCAGATCTGATGCATATCCCATTTATATGCTGAGTTCCGGGTTCCATTTCCTGAGCAAATTGTTAGTAATAACAAAAACAGGATAAACTGAAACCACTAAAGGTGACATAACATCTGTGACAAAGCTGAAGCCAGAAACTAATGTTTCAGATCTAGGCCTGTAACTGGCAATTGAGATGGATTGCCACTCCTCTCATAGTTCCTACCCTGGAAATTCAGCCACTCCTATCTCACCCAACCTCTCGATTCAAGTCGAGTGAGATCTGTATAGCACATCAGGTTCCCATGGCCTTCCACTCCACTTCTGCCCAGGGCCTAATTGTCATAGAAACATCGAAACGAGAAGCAGAAAGTGGCCATTCAGCCCTTTGAGCCTGCTCCGCCATTGATTTTGATCATGGCTTATCATCGAATTCAATATCCTGATCCCCCTTCCTCCTATATCCCTTGATCCCTTTAGCCCCAATAGCTATATCTAATTTCTTCTTGAAATCAGATAACGTTTTGGCCTCAACTACATTCTGTGGTAGTGAATTCCACACTTTCACCACTCTTGGGGTGAAGAATTTCTCCTCACCTCAGTTCTAAAATAGAATCATAGAAACCCTACAGTGCAGAAAGAGGCCATTTGGCCCATCGAGTCTGCACTGACCACAATCCCACCCAGGCCCTACCCCCATATCCCTATACATTTACCCGCTAATCCCTCTAACCTACACATCTCAGGACACTAAGGGACAATTTTAGCATGGTCAATCAACCTAACCTGCATATCTTTGGACTGTGGGAGGAAACCGGAGCACCCGGAGGAAACCCACGCAGACACGAGGAGAATGTGCAAACTCCACACAGACAGTGACCCAAGCCGGGAATCGAATTCAGGTCCCTGGAGCTGTGAAGCAGCAGTGCTAACCACTGTGCTACCGTTTACTCCTTATCCTCAAACTCTGACCCCTAGTTCTGAACTCCCCCACCATTGGGAACATTCTTTCTGAATCTACCCTTTCTGACCCTGCTAGAATTTTAGAGATAAGGAGGATACATCTCTTTTTTACCAGCAGGTAAGTTTAAAGGTCCAGTCACTTTGAGCAGGATTTGGGCAGGAGAGTGTAGGATGGGTTGGGGGCATGTTGGATGGCCAGTGGGGTGGGATTGGGTGGTCAGTGAGCAGAGGGGTGAACAATGGGGGAGTGTTCAGTGGGGGGGCAGTTCACTTGATCAGTGGGGGTTTTTTTAATAGGAAGGGGGCATTCAAGGTATGGGGAAGTAGTAATGGGGATTGGAGATGTGGTTGGGCTCATGGGGAGGCCTTTGGGGGATTTGTGGATGTGGTTGGGGTGTACAGAAGGCAGTCGGGCAGTGGGGGATATAGTTGGGTGGGGAAAGTAGGCCGGGGATGCGGGTGTAGATGGGAGAGCATAAAGTGTTGGGTGTGGTCGCAGAGGAAGGGAGGGCAGTCTGGGGAGCTGGGGGTGGAGTCAAGGGGTAGAGAGGCCATTTGGGAGTGTATTTGAGGGTTGCTCTGGGGGATATCAGTTTCCTGTGGCTCATGCGATGGAGGGGAGGAGGGGGGGGCATGATGTACTCAGACTGGGGATGGATCTCCCTTTGGGGCCAGCGAGTGTGTCGGGGAGGTACTCAGTGGACAGGTCATAAAGGTTAGCTGAAGGAGGGGTGTGTGCAGAGAGACATGTGCCCTGTGGTGGAAGTTGGAGGGTGTCAGTTGCCCAGAGGCTCCAAGTGGTCTTCTAACATTTGCTGGGTAACAATTAATGTAACACTGTTGGAACCATCCATAGTTTGCGAATTAAATTGCATTGTAGGATGGTTCCCAGTGCAGAGGAATTGCCCATCAGAAGTTTGAACTTCCCAGGCAATTGCCGTGCAGTCCTTACCTCAAATATCAGAGTGGTGGGGAGTTAATTCCCCAGCACTTCTTTGGGGTACCACCCAGATACACTGCCCCAGAGCTCGGAAGTTATGGATCAAATTTTTTTCTCTGATAAATGGTGATCTAGTTTATATCTCAATTATGTGTGGGATTCATCTCTGATCCCCTGATAGTCCATGAATGGAGCTGTATTTACACTTTACAATGATGTTGTAGAAGTATTCATCTGTCTTTGGCAGAGAAATATGGTCATTTTCACATTGACATACACTGGGCTGAAATCCCGCAGAGATTTCTGATTATACCACTCAGGCCTGCTGTCTGACTTTACAACCACCACTACCAGCTTCATCTGAGATCAACAAACAATGCATAAATTATAGATCCTACTTTGTGCGGCCTATACTTAGCAACTAAATGATCAAGAGGGGATTGTTGCTCCTGTTAATTCAGTACCAAGTGAAATACATCATCATGTTTCCCCTGATTGTGTGTAATGGACAGATTATTTTTTATGAATGAAGTAAGTGTGAAACACTACAAAAGCATTATAACTCTGCTGATGGTATATCAGACAGATCTTTATATTGCTTTAACAACACCCACCCAACCCCCAACCCACCATTTCATTTTTGACAGCAACAAGGAGATTGTCGCTTCAATCTCAGGATGCTACAAGGACACCAAGATAGAGCTGTACATATAAGAAATGCATTTGAGTATGTAAACCATCAGGTAAATGACTTCAAACCTATCCGAGGGTTTAAAACATGAACGAATCAGCTGATAGGACCTAGCTGACAGTGAAAGCAGAACAATTCCCTCTTCCCAAAATAAGGACAGTGATGCGCAATTAGATCACTCGGGAGGCTGGATCGTACCCGGGAAATAAAGGCTTTTATTAGGAACAAGAATGGAGCATACTGCATAACAATACAATCCCAGACTAAAGGGTCACCAGGCAGTGCAGTGACCTTTATACTCCTACAGGTAGGCAGAGCCAACCGGAGTGTACCACAGAACAATACCAACAGGTAGAACACCCCAACCCCAACCCCAACAGTGACAACAGCAACATATGTACAAGTACCCATAGTGCTAACCATCTATGGTTCAGTACCCATAGTGGTAACCATCTATGGTTCACCACATTCACCCCTCCTTTAAAAACAAAGGCCGGTGGGGCAAAAAAAACAGTACGAACTGTCCATATATTCACAAGTTCAGTCGTATCGGAGGGCCGCACCGTCTCTGCGACCTCCTCAACACTGGCGGTAGCGCCGGTTCTGGTGACCGTGGTGACCCTCTCTCCAAGGCGGTGTCCAGTGACTCCTCCAGTTCCTCACGGATGGGTGGATCACGAGGTGACGACAATCTCCTGGACTCAGAAACGCCCCGAGGTGGCGACAATCTCCTGGACTCAGGCAAGCTGTACACGGAGGTAAGAGGATTAAGTGGTGGTCCCGATACTGCCCGCGCCGTGTCAGGAGGGGAGATAAAGGGCAAGGGGTCCCTAACCAGGGGTGCGGGAGCGACGGGGGTTTCCAGGTCCCCAGCAGGTGCCAGATCTCGAATAGAGACCGTGTCCTCTCGCCCGTCAGGATATGCTGCATAGGCATATTGAGGGTTGGCGTGGAGGAGATGGACCTGTTCAACCAAAGGGTCGGACTTGCGGGTCCTAACATGCTGCCGCAGGAGGACAGGTCCTGAGTACGTCAACCAAGACGGCAGTGAGGTCCCAGAGGAAGACTTCCTAGGGAAGGTAAACATCCGCTCATGTGGGGTAGCGTTGGTTGCCGTACACAGGAGGGACCGGATTGAATGGAGCGCATCAGAAAGTACCTCTTGCCAACGGGAGACTGGAAGACCCTTAGACCTCAACGCCAGTAAGACAGCCTTCCAGACTGTAGCATTTTCTCTTTCGACCTGCCCGTTACCCCTGGGGTTGTAACTCGTAGTTCTACTTGAGGCAATCCCTTTTGAGAGCAGGTATTGCCTCAAGTCGTCACTCATAAACGACGAACCCCTGTCACTGTGGATATAACTGGGGTAACCAAACAGGGTGAAAAGATCCCGCAATGCTTTGATAACTGTGGCAGCGGTCATGTCTGAACAGGGAATGGCAAAAGGGAATCGGGAGTACTCGTCAATCACGTTGAGGAAGTACACATTCCGATCTGCCGAAGGAAGGGGGCCCTTGACGAGGGTGCTTTGCCAATCCACAGAAATAGCACCGCGGGCCACCCGGAGCCGCCGCTGCCGTCAGGTCCGAGGTTGAAAGCACGATCGCGCAGTTCCTCGGAGCCGCTGGGTAGAGTTGAGTCGGTGACTGTACTTGCCACGATGTTCCCACGTGGTCGGTGGTGTAAGTTTCAAGACTTCTGGAGGCCGTTTCCATCGCATCAGCCAATTCCACCGTCTTAGCTAGGTCTAAGTTACCTTGCTCTAGCAGCCGCAGGCGAATATAGGATGAGCCGATTCCCGCCACGAACGCATCTCGGATCAAATCGTTCGTATACTGGGTCGCCGACACTGGCTTGCAATTGCAGGCTCTGGCTAGCTGCTGAAGTTCGTGCAGGTACTGTCCCGTCGTTTCACCGGGCTGCCGCCGTCGAGTGGCTAGTAGGTGTCGAGCATGAATCTCGTTTGGCGGTTTGTTGTACAGTTTCTTAAGTAGTTCGATGGCCCCTTTGTAGTCTTGGGCATCGCGAATTGTTGAATACACAGTGTCGCTTACCCTTGCGTGGAGGACCCGCAATCTATCGGCGTCGTTTTGAATGGCTGTTGAGGCGTCGATATAATCTTGGAAACACTTCAACCAATGGTCGAAAGTGTTCGACGCTCCAGCTGCACGCGGATCTAAGGTAAACCGATCGGGTTTTAACATTTGCTCCATGGTTTTTTTTTCAACCAAAAATTGTTACTAATAAAATTGATGCGCGATTAAATCACTCGGGAGACTGGATCGTACCCGGGAAATAAAGGCTTTTATTAGGAACAAGAATGGAGCATACTGCATAACAATACAATCCCAGACTAAAGGGTCACCAGGCAGTGCAGTGACCTTTATACTCCTACAGGTAGGCGGAGCCAACCGGAGTGTACCACAGAACAATACCAACAGGTAGAACACCCGAACCCTAACCCCAACAGTGACAACAGCAACATATGTACAAGTACCCATAGTGCTAACCATCTCTGGTTCAGTACCCATAGTGGTAACCATCTATGGTTCACCACAGACAGTACCCAATTGCACAGCACCATTTTGTTCACAGTTATGAAATGCAAATATTAACGTCGGTTTTTATGTTTTAGAGTAATTATCTGTCTCCTGCTATTAGCACATAAGGATTTGAGGCAAGTGCTTTGCAAAGGGTGCCAACTCTCTCAGATTTAAATGAATGGTTGGAATATTTTGGCAGCATGTGTTCAAGCTTCTGACATGAGCTTCCACCGGCTGATTCTCCCACATGGCACTGTTAAGTTGAAAATATTCTCTCTTTTTGTGTCAGACATTGAAAAAATATTTCTGGTGATTAACTGCCTTGTCATTTCATAAAATAATCAGATGAGTGACTCCAATAAATGTTTCCTTAAACCTTTTTGTTTTCTGATCAGTTTGTGCAGTTTAAAGTCACAGACCTGGGCAACTGTTATCTACTAAATTAAACACTAAATTAATCTACTAAATTAAGCAACATAAGGTTTGTAACATTAGAATGGTTATTATTTGATAGTATAATCCACACAACAGTTGATAACTGCTTCGGCCAGTTGTGCTGAAGTTGTTTAGCAACAAGTACAGTATAACCTGTTGTTGGAAAATAAAATTTAACTTGCCCATGAATGTATGAAGGCATTGGATATTTTTACTTATTAAAGGAACACAGAACATGGACAATTTACCTTGACAAAATGGAGTCCAGGGAGTCAGGTGATTTCTTCTGTGGTTTCTGTACAGACACAGGGTCAGAATTCCTGGGCATATCTCTGGAAAGTTACTTAAGATGTAAATAGCATTCCCAAGTGTTGATGGCTGTCACTCTCCATTTTGATTGAAGAGATAAAGTACCAATCGCTGTTAGTCGCACACACACATAACATAAGTTACAGAGTGGGAGGATAAGTTAAGTAGTATAACAGCTCAATGGAAAACTCTGTTGTATACAGATCCCTTCGAGTGATGCCTGGTATGATTTCTGACTGGACTTAATGGTCTCAAAATTCTTTGACAGGATGATTTAAAGATGTTGGTGGATGATTTCTATATGTATTCATGGAGTCAGCAGCTGCAGGGTTTGTATTTAGAAACTGCCTGCTGTGTTCAGCTGGTCAAACAACTGGCAGGGCTCAAATGTGCAGGATGGATAGAAAGAGAGTACCTGCTCACAAACCTGATCTTTTTAAGATCATAGAAAGATCATAGAAACCCTCCAGTACAGAAAGAGGCCATTCGGCCCATCGAGCCTGCACCGACCACAATCCCGCCCAGGCCCTACCCCCATATCCCTACATATTTTACCCACTAATCCCTCTAACCTACGCATCTCAGGACAGTAAGGGGCAATTTTAGCATGGCCAATCAACCTAACCCGCACATCTTTGGACTGTGGGAGGAAATCGGAGCACCCGGAGGAAACCCACGCAGACACGAGGAGAACGTGCAAACGTGCAACCTCTGTTTCTGCATCTCCTCTTCTTCTGTTCTAACTGAGCTAGGAAAAGAAAGTTCTTTCAAACACAACAGAGGATTAGTTGGCTCATCACATGATCACCTCTCAACTGACCAGTTACCCAAAAATGGTCATAACCAATTGTCATGGTTTAGGCATGATTAGTTTGTGGCTGAATGGCTTTCTTTCTCAGCCAGGGTCCATTGTCCAAAATGATTGTGTCTAATGGCTTCTTCCATACCCAGGAGTTGTCTGGATGTTTTGAGAATAGGTCAGGAGACGGGCCATTCACATTCCTCTAAGGTGATTGTCTCTGTCAGTTTCTTCTAGACAGCCTGCCTCTGTCTTAATGGCTTTGGAATTTGTAGGGTACAGTTATTCAAACATTTGAACCTCTGTTGCTTAAGTCAATTTTTTAAAATGTTGTTGTTCAGTCTTTTTAAAACTCAACAGTGGTTTCAGCCCAATAAATAAATAAAATCATTTTTGAGATAAAGCTGGCTTTATGCTCTGCCTGAGTAAAGGTCTGACAAGTGTTGTCAAACAAACTCCTGAATCGCTATCAAATCTCAACAAAAAAAAACATTCAAGCCTAATCTTACATCATACCAAATACATCTTAGATCAGAAGCTTATCTTGCACTTCACCATATAAGTTGTCAGAACAAGCGAATATGTTTTTACTTGTCCAATGGATGTGGGCTTTCACTGGCTAGCCCAGCATTCAATACCTATCCCCAATTGCCCTTGAGAAGGTGCCTTCTTGAATCACTGCAGTTTCTAAGGTGCAGGTGCACCCACAGTGCAATTAGGGAGGGAGTTCCAGGATTTTGTCCCAGGAACCATGAAGGAACGGCAATATATTTCCATGGTGAGTGGCTTGGAGGGGAACTCCAGGTAGTGGTGTTCCCAGGTATCTGCTGCCCTTGCCCTTATGAGGGTAAAATTTGGTAGGATTCTCCCCATTGTCCACCATAACTTTGATGAAACAGCCTTGAGCCATAGCTTTGATGAAACAACTTTTAGAAAACAACGCAATTGATGTTGTTTGCTGGGGTTCCTGCTGTCCTGCTAAAGTTACAGTAGATGATTGGAGGACTTCAATGGAAGCTCACCCCCTAAGTATCAGACAGCATTAAATCACCTCCATGTGTACTGTTCCTAGAACTCTTGTTCATTCTTTTTCTTTGGCTGACCAACCTTTTTAGTTTGTAATCACATAAGTTCATCAGGTATTTTTGAAGATGGGGCGGCACGGTAGCACAGTGGTTAGCACTGCTGCTTCACAGCTCCAGGGTCCCGGGTTCGATTCCTGGCTCGGGTCACTGTCTGTGTGGAGTTTGCACATTCTCCTCGTGTCTGCGTGGGTTTCCTCCGGGTGCTCCGGTTTCCTCCCACAGTCCAAAGATGTGCGGGTTAGGTTGATTGACCAGGTTAAAAATTGCCCCTTAGAGTCCTGGGATGCGTAGGTTAGAGGGATTAGTGGGTAAATATGTGGGGGTAGAGCCTGGGTGGGATTGTGGTCGGTGCAGACTCGATTGGGCCGAATGGCCTCCTTCTGCACTGTAGGGTTTCTATGATTCTATGATTTCTATGACTCAATATTATATAGTTTAGTTTTCACCTTGTCCCTATAGCCATGACTCAATACAGAAGAAACCAAGAGCACCATGGAGTTTTACATATTGAAGGAGGTAACTTGTTCATCACAGCTGTGGATCTAAAACCTTTCTGGTGCAGTTCTTCCTCAGTTTTATCAGAGATGTCCCATGATGTTTGAAAATTAGGTTAGCACTTGGGTATGCTGGGTCTCAAACTCTTGCCGGGGGATCATAGGCCTTGGAAAGAGCAGAGCTTACTCCTTGCAAGACAAGTGAAAGGAGAAGGTCTGGAACAGAAGCTGGCAATGCCCAATGTTGGGAGTTTCTGGAGCATGGAGAAAAGGTACGTTTTTATTCTAAATGAAAACTTTTTACAAAGGGCACTGATGAAGGGCAATCTGCCTTGAGAGGAGATCTGAAAACTGTTCCAGATAGGTTTTGTGTCCCCCCCCCCCCACCCCCCGTCCTTCAGTGGCCCCCAAAATTACCTCCCCACACCCCTCCCACCCAGTGGGTTCAATGGCTACCAGTACAATTCAAATAAAGTTGGTTGGGATTGTGGTCGGTACAGACTCAATGGGCTGAATGGCCTCCTTCTGTACTGTCGGGATTCTATGAAAGTGAACAGGTGGCTAGATGGGTGGAGAACTGGCTTGGTCACAGAAGACAGAGTATGGTAGTGGAAGGGTCTTTTTCCGGCTGGAGGCCTGTGACTAGTGGTGTTCCGCAGGGCTCTGTATTGGGACCTCTGCTGTTTGTGATTTATATAAATGATCTGGAAGAAGGTGTAACTGGGGTGATCAGTAAGTTTGCGGACGACACAAAATTGGCAGGACTTGCAGATAGTGAGGAGCATTGTCAGAGGCTACAGAAGGATATAGATAGGCTGGAAATTTGGGCAAAAAAATGGCAGATGGAGTTCAATCCTGATAAATGCGAAGTGATGCATTTTGGTAGAAATAATGTAGGGAGGAGCTATACAATAAATGGCAGAACCATAAAGGGTGTAGATACGCAGAGGGACCTGGGTGTGCAAGTCCACAGATCCTTGAAAGTGACGTCACAGGTGGAGAAGGTGGTGAAGAAGGCATATGGCATGCTTGCCTTTATAGGACGGGGCATAGAGCATAAAAGATGGGGTCTGATGTTGCAGATGTATAGAACGTTGGTTCGGCCGCATTTGGAATACTGCGTCCAGTTCTGGTCGCCACACTACCAGAAGGACGTGGAGGCTTTGGAGAGAGTACAGAGGAGGTTTACCAGGATGTTGCCTGGTATGGAGGGGCTTAGTTATGAGGAGAGATTGGGTAAATTGGGGTTGTTCTCCCTGGAAAGACGGAGGATGAGGGGGGACTTAATAGAGGTGTATAAAATTATGAAAGGCATAGATAGGGTGAACGGTTGGAAGCTTTTCCCCAGGTCGGTTGTGACGTTCACGAGGGGTCATAGGTTCAAGGTGAAGGGGGGGAGGTTTAACACAGATATCAGAAGGATGTATTTTACACAGAGGGTGGTGGGGGCCTGGAATGCGCTGCCAGGCAAGGTGGTGGAGGCGGACACACTGGGAACGTTTAAGACTTATCTAGACAGCCATATGAACGGAGTGGGAATGGAGGGATACAAAAGAATGGTCTAGTTTGGACCAGGGAGCGGCGCGGGCTTGGAGGGCCGAAGGGCCTGTTCCTGTGCTGTATTGTTCTTTGTTCTTTGTTCTTGAACCCCACTAATTTGGGCAGGGTGAATGGAGGAGGCTGCTGCCGTTTTATTTGAACATGGGTCAGATTAAAAGCATCCTTCAGTTTTAGCCCTTAACATGAGGTATTTTAGCCCACTGACACTTTCATGCTCTTGTTACAATTCAGGCATACACATGTCATTGCTCTGATCACCATATACTCAGTTGTGCTGGCATGGCCATATCATTTTGTCACAGTGGCAATCCTGGATTATTATCAATGCACAGATGGATGAGCACGTGTTCAGATAACTTTGCATCTTATACGTTAAAATAACAGTTGTACTTGTTTTTATTTGGTACATTTTTTAAAATACTATTTTGTTTACTTGCGTGGAGATACTCAAACAATGCCCCTCTTTAATAGGCTCCTCTTGTGACATCACTAATCAGGTACATCCACTCCCCCCATGATTTGGAGCGGCTTCACTGCAAACAGCAAGTGGCATGAATTCAAGCGCCATAATCACCGGTCTGCCAAAGCGAACAGAGAAGAAAGTTTGCATCAGTAGCACGTTTCCCACTTAACAATAGTCATGGCCTTCCTGGTCACAGGAAACTGGGTGGACAAGCAGTTGAATTAGCCGGGAAACTCCTGTGTCACTCTGTTCACATTTCCATTTTAACCCAGTTTTATGAGTAGACACCCAGGATCCTCCCCTGAAACTGACAGGGACTTATTTTAAATATGCAGATCAGGTCCGATGACACTGTTACTCAGATTTGAATCTCTGCCGTTTAATTGTTGGTGACTAAGCTGTAGAGTGCGCAGGACAAAGTTAAGAGTGATCATCTGTGTAAGCAAGTAAGCAATGACTAACACTCTCAATAATTAGTCTGGACATAATGCGCCTGCAACTGCCTAGATTAATTCCGACATTCATCAGTTATGAGCCAAAATTTATATGTTCGGCATCATTTTTGTTTTCAGTCTGAATCCTTGAGAAACTGAAAGCAATGACTCAGTTAATAAATTAGCTCATTACTGAAATGGAATAACAGGTAGAGGTCAGTAAGTTATAAATGCAGACGATGCTTAGAACTCAGTACTCTGCATTGGTACAGATAAAAAGTTCAAAGAGAATTCGGGTGGTCAGTTTAAAAGCTGGGGAGAGACAAGAGTTAATGTTACAGATTGCTGAAAGGTAAGAACTGCACTAAATTAAATGTTAGAAGAATAAGTATAGACAAATCATAAATACACCATGGATCACAATTTGATTTGATTTATTATTGTCACATGTATTAACATACAGTGAAATGTATTGTTTCGTGCGTGCTATACAGACAGAGCATACCGTTCATAAAGAAGGAAATGAGAGCGTGCAGAATGTAGTGTTACAGTCATAGCTAAGGTGGAGAGAAAGATCAACTTAATGCAAGGTAGGTCCATTCAAAAGTCTGACGGCAGCAGGGAAGAAGCTGCTCTTGAGTCGGTTGGTACGTGACTTCAGACTTTTGTATATTTTTCCCGACGGAAGAAGGTGGAGGAGAGAATGTCCGGGGTGCATGGGGTCCTTAATTATGCTGGCTGCTTTGCCAAGGCAGTGGGAAGCGTAGACATAGTCAATGAATGGGAGGCTGGTTTGCGTGATGGATTGGGCTACATTCATGACGTTTTGTAGTTTCTTGCGGTCTTGGACAGAGCAGAAGCCATACCAAACTGTGATACAACCAGAAAGAATGCTTTCTATGGTGCATCTGTAAAAGTTGGTGAGAGTCGTAGCTGACATGCCAAATTTCCTTAGTCTTCTGAGAAAATAGAGGCGTTGGTGGGCTTTCTTAACTATAGTGTTGGCATGCGGGGATCAGGACAGGTTGTTGGTTGTTACTCTCGACCCTTTCTACTTCGTCCCCGTTGATATAGACAGGGGCATGTTCTCTACGCTTCCTGAAGTCGATGACAATCTCCTTCATTTTGTTGACATTCAGGGAGAGATTATTGTTGCTGCACCAGTTCACCAGATTCTCGATCTCATTCCTGTACTCTGTCTCATCACTTTGAGATCCAACCCACTACTGTGGTGTCGTCAGCAAACATGAAAATCGAGTTTAAGGGGAATTTGGCCACACAGTCATAGGTGAATAAGCAGTATAGTAAGGGGCTGAGAACACAGCTTTATGGGGCACCGGTGTTGAGGATGATCAAGGAGGAGGTGTTGTTGCCTATCCTTACTGATTATAGTCTGTGTGTTAGGAAGGTCAGGATCCAGTCGCAGAGGGAGGAGCCGAGGCCCAGCCACAGAGTTTGGAGATGAGTTTCGTGGGAATAATGGTGTTGAAGGCTGAGCTATAGTCAATAAATAGGAGTCTGACATAGGTGTCCTTGTATTCTAGGTGTTCCAGGATTGAGTGCAGGGCCAGGGAGATGGTATCTGCTGTGGACCTGTTGCGGCGGTAGGCAAAATGTAGTGGATCCAGGCTGGTCACAGTGGTTCCAGTGCAGTTCCAACTAGGGGAGTAGCAATAATTCCTAGAACTGTCGTGACTGTATATTTGTTGTAGAATTTTTAATACACTTTCCTGATTGGTATCAGAATAGTTGAGGTCAAATGTACGCATCCATTTTAATTGTAATTTATTGGGATTCCAGCAAAATGGTCAGGAAATAAGCTGGAATCCAGATACACTGGTTGCGATCTTAAATTGGATTTCCCAATTGGAGCTGTAGGGGCAAATTAAGCTTCCACTTTCTTTTCACTGCCATTATTTCTCAATAAAGTTATAAATATTAGCCCTGGAAAAATTTCTTATCAAGGCATTTTGGAAATTCCTGGTGAGATGAAGGTCTATCCTTCCTAGTAATTGGTTTGTGATTTTTGTTCAGGTTAGGCAGTATTTGATGTGAGAAAACAACAGTCCTGAATGTGTGTCAAGAGGTAATAGAACAATATCCAATTTTTCTGATGTAATTTATTCAGTTCTACAGTCATATGTGGAGAAGACTTAGCAGATAATAATGCAATCTATGTATAATGTTGTGAGATTTTTGATAACAAAAGATGATCTATCTTTTAGTATTCATAGATGATGATAAAATAGCATGACATTCTTTTTTATGATGCTCTCCCTTTCTGATTTCGTGAAAAAACATAATGTAGAAATATCTATCCATGTTATCTTTCAAGGAATGAAGTGTGAGTAGGAAAAAAAAGTAGTTTATTTATTAGTCGCAAATAGGCTTACATTAACACTGCAATGAAGTTACTGTGAAAAATCCCCTAGTCGCCACACTCAGGCGCCTGTTCGGGTACATTGAAGGAGAATTTAGCATGGCCAGTGCACCGAACTCAAATAACCAAAATAAGGAACTAAAATAAGTAACCAAAAATAAAAACCACCGCACTATATCCTTGGGCTAAGTAGTTACAGTAACTTAAGTTGCACAGTGAAATAAAAAAAAACAGATGAGTTTACATGGCATTGGACCAGAGCTTGCTGTCGCAATAACAGTGAGGTTAATGACACTCGCTATGATTTATTCATAAGTAGGGCAGCAATTTCAAGTAAAGAGTAAATGCACAGTTTAATGCCAATGTCCAAAAGATGCTGCCTGAGTTGTGTCTCTCTGCTATTAGCCTCATAAAATGGCATGTCGCAGCTGTTGCAAAGTTGTTGTATTAACACAGTAGGTAGGAACTAAACTAACCACAGAAATTTAAATCTCGTCTTTGCAGTGTAAGTATCCTTTTAATTTTCTTAAATGTATTTTTTCACAGGATGTGGGCATCGCTGGCTAGGCCAGTATTTGTTACCCATTCCTAATTGCCCTTGAGAAGGTGGTGGTCGCCACATTCTTGAACCGTTGCAGTCCATGTTGTGCAGCTATGCCCATGGTGCTGTTAGAGAGGAAGTTCCAGGATTATGAGCCAGCGACATAGAATAATGACAATATAGTCCCAAGTCAAGGTACTGTGTAGCTTGGAAGGAAACTGGCAGGTGGTGGTGTTCCCTTGCATCTGCTCTCCTTGTCCTTCTTGGTGAAAAACATCACAGGTTTGGAAGAAGGCTTGACAAGTTGCTGAAGCATATCTTGGGTATAGTACATGATAATTAATGATGTGATTATTGTTAATTGTTACCAATCAACCTTTCTGGCATTGAAAACTATATACTACAGTGTGAAGTCTTCAGATGTTAATTGCTGTTAGAGACACTAACCTTTTCACTCCCTTAATTCAATATTTATTTCCCTCTTCTCTTTCTGTAGTTGCTTTGGTGTTGAAGAAACCTACTTTAATTTATAGTTCCACCCTTGTCCTTCCAATGTTTAATTCTTAATCCTTCAATCTGATTGTTTCAAGAGATACACTCTCAGTTTCCCTGTTCACTGAGGTTCCAGATATGCTGTTTCTCTTGCTACACCATTGTCAACTCAGATTTTCAGTAACTTAGTGGACTAAAACGTATTGACCTGAAGGGTGCAGAAGCAACTCAAACTAATGGCAGACACCATTAGATGACACACCACTGCAAGATCTGGCCCATTATAGTGCACAATAAATCTTCTAAATCTCAGTACTACATTGCAATGCAGTTTTATACCCAGGTACTCTGCTTTTCGATTTGAAAAGTCCTAGAAGCAGTGAAGATAATAGTTTCCATGCAGATCTGAGTGACAAATCAATTGCTTTGCCAAAAATGCATTACTTGACTGCCCAAAATACAGACTTACAAATGCATTCAGAAAAGCAGAGCCCATGAGATGCAATGCTAATCTATCCAGAAAGAACTTGCAGTGTTTTCTTTATCAGAGCCTCGAGCTGTTTCTTAGATGATTCCACCAAAACAGGTTTTGTCTTGTTAACATAATAGCTGTGATCCTGGTCATCTGTCACGAAAATAAATTATCTCTGCTTCTCTTTTCTATCAGGATAGGAGCATTTTTTAAAAATAACAGGATCTGGGAGAGCCACATTTATTTAGCTGTTCCCTTGTTGTCCTGAAAATAGTGAGGCGTTGTAACTGAGTGTTTGCCAGGCCATTTTGGAGGGCTTGAAGCATGTAGTTGGGGCTGGAGTCACATGTGAAACATAACTAGTCGAAGTGGCATTCCGTTCCTCTGAGAAACATTCAGTTGTGTTTTAGGATAATCTGGCACCTTTCACGGTCATTTTCTCTGATGTTAGATGACAACACAACATTTGACCAAATGAGTAATTAAGGAACTCTAATAAAGCTGAAGTCAGTAGAAGTCAGCAGGAATGGTTGGAATCATACCTTGTCTGAAAAGTAGATGGACATAATTTTTATTTATTTATTAGTGTCATAAGAAGGCTTCCATTAACACTGCAATGAAGTTACTGTGAAAATCCCTTCGTCGCCACACTTCGGTGCCTGTTTGGGTACACTGAGGGAGAATTTAGTATGGCCAGTGCACCCAACCAGCACATCTTTTAGACTGTGGGAGGAAACCGGAGCACCCAGAGGAAACCTACGCAGACACAGGGACAACGTGCAGACTCTGCACAGACAGTGACCCAAGCTGGGAATCGAACCTGGGTCCCTGGCGCTGTGAGGCAACAGTGCTAACCACTGTGCCACCGTGCCTCCAGTGATTGGAGCCCAATCATCAGCACGAGTTCCTCAGGTAGCGTTTTACCTGATCATGTTAATTTTCTTTATCAATGAAATACCATGCATGGTTCTACTTGAAGATGAACATGGAGTTGGTGTTCTGACTAGACTTACTCTTTCAACCAACACGACCAAAGAAAAACATAAAATTAACTGTGAGTGGAACTGCAGGAGACAAAATTTCAAATTCAACAAAATCAAGAAGTCCCCGTGACAGGACAGCAGGCAGGTGAATGATTGGTTCATATTGCAGTTTTATGTTTACTCTTTAAGCTATGGAGGTGTGCCAAGCATAGAGCTTTAGTTCATAAACTAATGTCTTGATCTAAATTAAATTATAATAGATCAACTTAAGTGCTTACAGTCTGAAAAACATACGTTCTGTTAATGTAAGACAGCCTTCTGTCTTTGTGGAGCTGACAATCTGTAACTCACTATTGCTAATTAAATTAATCTATAGATATAAATAATCGATCGAACAATAATTTTGACTAATTAAGGGAGACAAGAGTGAGAGAGGCACAGCCAGAAAAAATAATCACAAACTGATGTCACATCACAAGGACAGAGGGCGACTGTATGTTCATAGGTGGGTAAGCACTTAAGTTGACCTACTTCCCATTTAATTTAGATCAAGAAGTTAGGTTATGAGCTAACACTAAGCTAAATTGAATCTATGAGCCTGGAGGTAAGGGAGCAGTGTGAGCATTAGAGACAGATAACAAAATACAATAGTGATAGTAGGGCAGGTGATACATTGCAGTTGTAGCATGTGGAAGCTGGTGGACGCCAGTGTGATCCACATCTGCAACCACATCTACTGCAAGTGTCTGCAGCTGAAGGAACTTTGGCTCAGAGCTGATGAGCTGGAGTCTGAGCTTCAAGCACAGCAGGGAGGGGAAAAGTAACCTGAACACGTGGGAGCCGGTTAGGTACATCAGATTTAGTCTGTGGTCAGGTACAGAAGGTTGTGTCTACAAGTAGAGATCAGGAAGGTAACACTGGTTTTGCCTAGCCCTTGCACTTGTCCAACTGGTTTGAGATTCTTGTAGCCTGTGTGAATGAGAACAAGTAACTGCAAGAAGGATGAGCAAGCTGAATGCAGCACCTTGGTATAGGGGGGCAAACAAGTACATGAAATAAAAATGCATGTAGTAGCAGTTTAGTAGAGGACAGTATAGTTTGGGGAATCGATACTGTTCTCTAAAGCTGAGAAGTGTGAGTCCTGAAGCTGTGTTACCTGCCCAGTGCCAGGGTTAAAGACATTTCCGCAGACTGGCGTGGGAAGGATCAAGTTGTTTTGATTCATGTCTGTACCAAAGCATAGGTAGAACTAGGAATGAGGTTCTGCTAAGGGAGTGTGAACAGCTAGGGGCTAAATTTAAAAAAGTCAAACTAAAGTTATGAATCTCTAGTTTACTATCTGAATCACATCAAATTGATGCAGGATAAATGAGATTAGAAAGTTAAATGTGTGTCTTAAAGATGGTGTGGGAGAAATAGGTTTTGATTAATGGACACAGGCACCACTACTGGGAACTGGGATAGCCTTCACTCGAATGGCACAGGGACCAGTGTCCTGGTGAATCATATAACTATGGTTTTAAAGAGGGCTTTAACCTAAACAGAGGCAGGGTGGAAGCTTTATATGTGGGGAGATTTAGAAAGTTAATGTGAAATGTCAAGGCAATATTACAGGGTAATGATACAGGTAATGAGTGTGACAGGAAGGCACAGAATATACTTACATAAGAGTGCAGCAGAAATAGGGTCAGAGTAGGGAAAAATGGTAAAAAGACAGAATTAAATGCACTGTATCTGAATACACACAATATTCATAATAAGATGAATGAATTGATAACACAAATAAAAACAAATAGGTACAATAGGATGACCACCACAGAGAGATGGTGGCAAAGTAACCGAGGCTGACAACTAAATATGCAAGGGCATTTGACAGTTCAGAACAATAGAAAGAAAGGAAAATGAGCTTGGATATGTCAAGAAAGGTTGAGATCAATGCAGTAATGAGAAATGATCTTGGCTCAGAAGATCAAAATTAGAATCAGGTTGGGTGGTGATATAAAGGGCAAGGGGAAAAAAAAAGTTACTGGTGGGAATAGTTTAGAAGTCCCCTAACGAACTTATCAGTATGACAGTATCACATAAATTACATCTCAATTTGACATGCAGCTTCCAAACGTGACACACATGCAGTCATGATCATCTTGCAGTATGGTATGCCCATCTCAATGAAGCTGTGTGCTTTCTCCACCCGCTGCCTACTGGCAAGAGAGAATGGAATGTAGTTAGCTCTCAATGACTACAGAGTGCCAGTGATCTCCCTCATACAGCAGTCGACAATCGAGACATGAAAGCTCATGGCTGTGGTCACCTTCACAGCCAGGAGCAATACTGTCCTCGCCCTGCACTGAATTTGCGGCTGTGCCTGTAGCAGGTTCAATGAGGACCTCCTTAGTGAAGTAAAGAAATGTCACACATTAGCTCACTGAGGTTGAGATAGGAGAATTGCTCCTTAAACAAGCTGAGCAGATGTGGTTTCCTGCTGAGAACCCTTCTCTCCTGCTTCCACTTTGAGTAGCTTGTCCTGCTCTGTGTCGCCTCTGCTCATTCTCCCCATCTTGTTAAATTACGTTTCATTCTCTCTTGTAATTTGCCAAAGGGAATGCAGATTACCACACCTATGTCAGGCTTATGCAGAATCTTTGAAGTCAGGACAAAGTCCTTCAGCATATGCCACACCGCTCTCTGTAGAATTCAGTCGCTTTACTCAGCTTTGTGAACAACCAATTGCTCTACGATTGCAGCAAAAGCCATTAGAAATCAATCAGCAACTAACCTGCAAGTGGTTAATGATCCCTTTAAATAGCACTGGTGAGGGTTCCTCCCTGCTGCTAAACACATGTTCAGCTGTATGTTTAAAAGATTACATTAACTGGATCTGCAAAATGTCAGTGCTTGCATTGAATTGGTGTTACTTGTGCCTATTCTGCATACTTCCAGCAGACACTCCCTGCCACACGCTGTCGCCCTCACCAAAGAAGTGTCCAGCACCGCTGCACCAGAAGTGATCACATGTGCCGCAGATGCCATTCCAGAGGGGAAAGAGCACTCAGTGCTGAGAAACAGCCGCAACAGTGCCAAATTTAGAAGTTGGGAAATTGGCTTTCAGCCTTACACTTTGCTTCTACTAATACTTGCTTATCATCCAATTGGTCATGTTCCAGTCGAGTGTTAAGTAGGTCTTGAGTTGAGGGCTGTCTGATTAGTTTTTGCAGTGCATTAGTACATGATGTGGGCTGCCAAGTTATTCAGATACAGATCAAAGTCCTATCTGTCTGAAGCTTTGCTAGAATGTTCACTATTTCATCAGTGGAATGTTTAAAAAAAACTCTGCAAGACTGGATGTGGGACAAATTAACACCCTGCTATTACAATCTACAGAATGAGAGCAAGGAAACAACAAGGGACAAGCAAAACAGATGTCTACTTGTTAATTAAGTGCAGTGATAACTCTGAACACACAGCTGTTGTTTTCTCTTCCGCAGCAATTGAGGCATTCCTAAGCATTATCCGATGTATGTATGACATATTATTTTGTTTCAGAGAGGCGCGTTATCTCCATGACTGATCCTGATCATTTATTGTTCCTCATTGATTCCTGCTCACTCGCTCGATTGTTGGGTTGATCTTGTGCCTTTGCAGGTGTTGCCACAATTGTAACAGTACACCAGTATCTGTGTAAATCGATAAATTGAGCCTTGCTTCTTGGCTTGTGCATTCATAGAATTGCAGCTTGCATTGTCATGATCACATCAACTGACTTCCTATTAATTAACTGGAACTTTTAATTCATGAGATGCAGGTGTCGCTGACAAGACCAGCATTGATGACCCATCCCTAATTGTCCCGGAGATGGTGATGGGCCACATTGTTGAATCGCTGTAGTGCATGTGGTCAAACCACTTCAACGCTGCTGCTAGGGAGGTGGTTCCAGGATTTCGACCCAGCAACAATGAATGGATCTCATATTAGTTGCTTATGTCAACAAGGCTTGAATGATTTATTTGCAATGTTGCCTGGTCACTGCATCCTGGTACTTGATTCTTGTGTGTTAACCTGGGATAACTGTGGTTGCTAAATATTTTGGGGGAGAGATCTCCTTTTATGTTGCTTTTAGTCTGACAAACCCCTGAACCAACCACCCCCACCCTGCCCCCCACCCAACCAAACCGGACTGCCCCCTGATCCGCCCCCAACTATTTCCCCAACAGCTCTACTGACCCGACAAGATTACCACCCCCAACCTGACCCGACTACCCCCGCTGACCTAACTCAACTATCCGCAACCACCTAACTATCCACTCATCTACCTACCCACCTCACAACTCAGTCACCCATTAACTCACTCACTCAAAGACTGGAGGATATGGCAGCCATAAAAGTTGGGCATGTCCTGTCTCCCTACTGACCCTACTCTGCTCTGACAGAGATCCCCCAGGGAATGTTGCACTGTGCATTTCTGAGACAGCCAGGGAGAGAAGATGCCCAAAGGAAACGTGCAGCAAAGTTGGTTTCAGAGACACTTGCAAACAATGGTAAAGCAATGCAGCATTGCCAATGTTCAGAAAGTTCAGGCCAAGATAAATGCATACTGTAAGAAACTAACCACAACACTTTCCAAAAAAATCCTTTGAAATAGGTAATTTCCAACAAATCTAATATCTTAGAATTGAGTGCACATTGCAAAGGTGTTTCTTTCATTCTGAATCACTGAACAATTTGTTCCATTGGCTTACTCATATAACATTATCATATGGATCTTCCTTGAATTCGGCATCATCATCATTGGTAGTACTGGTAACTTTAGCATCATCATTCCACAAGTAATCGTCCTCAGTACCATTGAGTGCATTCGATACTCCATGTTTTAAAAAATTTTTTATTCATTCACGGGACATGGGCATCGCTGGCTGGCCAGCATTTATTGCCCATCCCTAGTTGTCCTTGGAGGGCAGTTGAGAGTCAACCACATTGCTGTGGCTCTGGATCCTATGTAGGCCAGAGCAGGTAAGGACAGTAGATTTCCTTTCCTAAAGGACATTTGTGAACCAGATGGGTTTTTCCAACAATCAACAATGGTTTCATGGTCATCAGTAGATTTTTAATTCCAGATATTTTTTATTGAATTCAAATTCCACCGTGGCAGGGTTCAAACCTGGGTCCCCAGAACATTAGCTGAGTTTCTGGGTTGATAGTCCAGTGACAATACCACTAGGACATCGCCTCCCATTTTGAAAATATTGGGATAATTCCGTGGGTGTATGACATATTAACATCATGTTGCTAGTGAGAGGCTTACATATTTATACCTTTAGTGAATGTTTTACTGTATCACCTTCCAACATCCAATTATTCCACATCTTTCATTAGTTATGCATTTTTGAAGTGCTGAACAATGCTTGTTACACCGCTAGGAATAACTGGCATGCAACTATTGGCTGATATCACATCACAGACTACATAATTGACAAGATGGGAATTGAAAATATATCAGAGGAGCAAACTTTATTCTTTATTTTCCTGCTGGTCTTGAATTCGACAGTTCTTTGATCCATTCTTTGCAACCACTTTCATCCACCCGGCCTTTCCTGAACATGGGAGTTCAATGCCTTTCTGAAATTCTCTCTGGGGAGAGCTTTCTCTTGATCCAATCATTATCAGATTAATGTTTGTAGGAATTTGCTGAGTGTAAATTAGCGACAAGACATTGGTGGTGAAGTGCTTTGGAATGTCCAGTGGTTGTGAAAGGCTGTGGTGAAAGGTTTCAGCTGTACATACCTGCAACACATCCCAAGGCAATTTGTTAGTCAAACATGCATTCTGGCAGTTGTGGGGAAAGAAAGAGAGAGAGGCAAATGTCAGAGAAGAGAGGCTGGGCTCGTAACAGTCTTTGGGGATGCAATAGAACTAGGAAGGGCAATTGTAGTCCCGCCAACTTATTGCCACAAGTAAAGTAAGTTCTTTTGAAAATACTTATTTCAAAAGAACTTACTTTACTAGTGGCAATAAGTTTTTATTTTTAAGGGCCCTTAGGTTGCTGGACACACTTGGGTATCCTTAAAACAGCTAGCCCAATGCTATTTCAGGTGTTAATTGTGGGTTCAGGTGCATATATGCTCACTGTTTATTTTGAGGATTTAATGGTATTGTATTGCCTTTCACTGAATGGCCGATTGTTGGGAAGGGATTTGCGCGACATTGCCATCAGAAGTTTAAACTTCACAGGTAATTCCCTGTCCACAAATCAGGACTTCCGCAGGGTATCTTTAATCACGTGTCCTGTTTCTGTCGATAGGGAAGATTTGGGTCATTGTGTAGGATGAAACATATATAGGTTGTAATGTTACAACACAAAAAAAAGTAAAACTATTAGAGAATTGATATGAATCTTTTAGTGTTGTTTTATATGTTGTTCCATTACAATTTTCTGTGGGCCAAAATCAACCCATGGTAATTCCTCAAAAATGTTACCTGTGTAAAATTCAACTACATGGCATTTGGCCTTAAATATTGATCTCAAAAATTCAACTTTCTCATGACTGTATATAGTGGTTAGCATCGGTAGGTCAGTATTGTCCAATTTCACCCCCATTAATCCTGGGCAGTATCCTTCCAGTAGCTGTGAAGAATAGCCCTACATCCTCATTACTGGGAATATTCAAGCAAAAGAGACATAGCAGTAAGAACCTTTGCTGTATCAAACATCATTGATTTTAGACAAAAAATAATTGCTGCACTTGATCAACCTTTTACAACTGAGCACAGATTTGCTGCTATTCACTTAAAATATGCCTGTTCCACGCTTGTGCTACCAATCATAATACGATATGGAGGTTGTTGAAAAATAGACCTTGCATTCCATACCAACACATCCGACTTTGTTTATGATTGATAGGGTGTGAAATAAACAGTGAAGTTGATTGCCTTTCAGTGAAGAGCAAATGTCATTCGCCAGCTAATATCCATTTATCATATTCAGCTAAATATTCCATCATGCGAGAAAATAAGAATTGTTGGTGCCTTTTAGTAGGAAGGTCAATGGGTTGAACCATAGCACTATAAACAAGCAGGAAGACGTTACAAAGCAAGGTGTGTTTTTCTCATTTTGGGGTCAATTTTCCATGTTCAAATTCCAAAAGTGGGAATTAAAGCAAAATACTGTGGATGCTGGAAATCTGCAATAAAAACAGAAAATACTGGATAAGCTCAGCAGGTCTGGCAACATCCATGGAGAGAGAAGCAGAGTTAATGTTTTGAGTCCATATGACTCTTCTACAGTTATGTAGGAGGGTCATATTGACTTGAAACATTGGTTTGAATCACCGCCCCCTTCGCCGATGGTGGGAATCCCCATTGCCTGTTGAATCAGGCGTCAGTGTTAAAATCTTAATTCCCTCTGGGCATGAGGGCTATTGGAATTCACCCATCCCGCCAACCCCGATAAGGCCTAGCGTGGGCGGCAACCTAATTAAAATGTAAACAATTAGCAGGTTTGACGGCCCATTCACCAGCCCCCTGCCATGCATTTGATTTGATTTGATTAATTATTGTCACACATATTGATATACAGTGTAAAGTATTGTTTCTTGCACGCTATACGGACAAAGCATACCGTACATAGAGAAGGAAACGAGGAGTGCAGAATGTAGTGTTACAGTCATAGCTAGGGTGTAGAGAAAGATCATCTTAATGCGAGATAGGTCCATTCAAAAGTCTGATGACAGCAGGGAAGAAGTCTATTCTGCGCAGCTACTATGGCAAGCTACTTCACAGGCATTCAGGGTGGTGGTCTCTTTTGCGATACTTCTGATGTTGTCCTGAGGAAGAAGAGAAGCCTGAGGCCTTGAATAATCCCCAACAGCTCAGAAACCATCTGCAATGGGTATCTATTCCTTCATTTAGGAATTATTCTTGCAATCGGCTTGCATTCCGCCATCTATCCTAAGGCTGACAAAAAAGGTCAATTGTACAACAGCTCCAAGCAGCGCCTGTCCATTCCACTGCGTCACCATGTTCCCAACACAAATGTAATATCTGAAATTAGATTCACCATTCAAACAGCATTTGCTGATGTTGCAACATTTTGTTCTGCGAAAACCATACTTGTGTCTGAAAATAACACTTGGCACCATTCGCGTCCAGCCAGTGGAGTGTGCTTTGCTCGTATAATTAATCTCAGTGAAGCCCCTTTGGAGGATTTTCAGATTTAGTTTCATGATCTGCATCTCCAGATGGGCAAGCTTCAAGCAGCGGCTCAGTTGCTGCTGCAGAACTAGAATGACCTTATGAGAATCTGGGAGCCTGTGCAGGCACAGAGTGTTGTTTTTTAACAAGTGATAATTTGGGACAAAATTGATAGTCACTTGGGTAAATTAGTGTTAATTAAGAAAAGCCAGCACGGAATTGTTAAGGGCAAATCATGTTTAACAAACTTGCTTTGAGTTTTTTTGATGAGATAACACACTTCCTTTAGGGAAGCAAATCTGCCATTATTACCTGGTCTGGCGTACATGTGACTCCAGAACCACAGAAATGTGGTTGACTCTCAAACTGCTTCCTAAGGGCAACCAGAGATGGGCAATAAATGCTGGCTAGCCAGCGACACCCATGTTGCAGAAAGAACAGAGAGGGTAATGCTAATGATGTGGCGTATATGGATTTCCAATTGGCATTTGATGAAGTGCCGCACAACAGACTTGTGAGAAAAGTTATAGCTCATGGAATAAAAGGGACAGTAGCAATATGGGCACAAGATTGCCTGAGTGACAGCGAGCAGAGTCATGGTGTAAAAACAGAAAATGCTGGATAATCACAGCAGGTCTGGCAGCATCTGTGGAGAGAGGAACAGAGTTAGTGTTTCAAGTCTGTATGACTGTTCTGAAGATTTTTTTCACTTACCTGTTTAAAGGGTGGGAAGGAAGGTGGGTCACTCTTTTGGGGGTTGCTCTTGGACGATCGTGGGGTTTCCACTGTAAGTCAAACTCTCCCTTCCTTCCTGCCCGATCCATCCCTTAAACTCAGCCAGTGAGGGGCAAAAATCCCACTTGGCCCTCATGAATCCACCTTGCAGTGCTTTACGGTTGTGGAGCGGATTGGCTTTGTTTCCAGGATGGCGTGCCAGCCGCATCCCCCTCCCTGTTATTCTGCTCATAGGTTTTACTTTTTAAACAAGATGTGTCAGAATTTTAGAAGTTTTCATGTCAAGAAATATTTTTTAAAATTAATCATCTTCACTTTTCAAATGTCTACACAACATGGTGTGGAGTTACCGGCGTTGGACTGGAGTAGGCACAGTGAGTAGTCTCACAACACCAGGTTAAAGTCCAACAGGTTTATTTGGTAGCACAAGCTTTTGGAGCGTTGCCCCTTCATTTGGTGAGTGAAGAGTTCAGTTCACAAACAGGGCATATTATAGATACAAACTCAATTACAAGATAATGGTTGGAATGCGAGTGTCTCCTTAATCATGAATGGAGAAGATGCCCATTGTGGCTGAACATCCAGGTGTGAGATTTAAAAATGTAATGAATTCAGAATTAGTCAGAAATTAGTACAAATTTGTGCTTGTTTCTTAGTTAGCTTTAGAATTAGAGAACTCTCAGAAGTGGCATTGGTTAGCTCACTGCAACTTTCAAATGAACGCACTATAGTGTGCACTACTCTCCAAAGTCCATTAGCGGCAAATACTGTTGTTACTTCTGGTACCCAGCCCTATTATGCAGGCGACTTGCTTTAGGCTGTTGTTTTATGTTATATTGCAGATTGTGCTTAGGGGCCATTAATGTGACTAACAGGGAAATAAAGTGTAGAACAATGCCTACCCTGAGCCGAGTAAAAATACCCTACTCAACCCTTACATGCTGCTTCAATGTGTGTACTGTGCCCATGGCTGAAGGCCCCCTCTCTTCAGAAGAGGATGAACTTAAGAAGAAACCTGGTGGAGAGTGCTCCTGAGTTTGGTGAGAACAAAACTAAAGGTGTTGGAGAAGGAAATTAAGGTTTGAGAAGAAGCAGATATGTTATTGCCAGATTGTCATGTAAATAAGATGTGCGAGACTTACCTTTCTTCTCTTTGTGAGGTCTTTGAATTTCTTCTTGCATTAGAGCCTGTTGTATAGTAAGTAGTCTCACAACACCAGGTTAAAGTCCAACAGGTTTATTTGGTAGAACGAGCTTTCGGAGCATTGCTCCTTCATCAGGTGAATGAAGAGTTCAGTTCATAAACAGGGCATATATAGTCACAAACTCAATTACAAATAATGGTTGGAATGCAAGTCTTAACAGGTAATCAAGTCTTAACAGATGTAGACAATGTGAGTGGAGAGAGGGTTAAGCACAGGTTAAAGAGGTGTGAATTATCTCCAGCCAGGACAGTTAGTGAGATTTTGCAAACCCAGGCAAGTTGTGGGGGTTACAGAGAGTGTGTCCAGTACGCCCAGTACTTCCCCTGAGCGGAGGAGCTACGGCATCTTCTCCGGAGCCTTCAACATGTCATCAATGAAGATGAACATCTCGCCAAGGCCATCCCCACACCTCCACTTCTTGCCTTCAAACAACCGCACAGCCTCAAACAGACCATTGTCTGCAGCAAACTACCCAGCCTTCAGGAGAACAGTGACCATGACACCACACAACCCTGCCACAGCAACCTCTGCAAGACGTGCCAGATCATCAACACGGATGCCATCATCTCACGTGAAAACACTATCCACCAGGTACATATTACATACTCTTGCGACTCAGCCAACATTGTTTACTTGATATGCTGCAGGAAAGGATGTTTCGAGGCATGGTACATTGGCTAGACCATGCAGACGCTATGACAACGGATGAATGGACACCACTCAACAATCACCAGGCAGTAGTGTTCCCTTCCTGTCGGGGAACACTTCAGCAGTCAAGGGCATTCAGCCTCTGATCTTCGGTAAAGCGTTCTCCAAGGAAGCTTTCACGACAACGCAGAATCGCTGAGCAGAAACTGATAGCCAAGTTCCGCACACATGAGGACGGCCTCAACCGGGATATTGGGTTCATGTCACACTATCTGTAACCCCCACGACTTGCCTGGGTTTGCAAAATCTCACTGGCTGTCCTGGCTGGAGACAATCCACACCTCTTTAGCCTGTGCTTAACCCTCTCTCCACTCACATTGTCTGCATCTGTAAAAACTTGATTACCTGTTAACACTCGCATTCCAACCATTATCTTGTAATTGAGTTTGTATCTATAATATACCCTGTTTGTGAACTGAACTCTTCACTCACCTGATGAAGGGGCAACGCTCCGAAAGCTCGTGCTACCAAATACACCTGTTGGACTTTAACCTGGTGGGGTGAGACTACTCACTGTGCCTACTCCAGTCCAACGCCAGTAACTCCACACCATGTTGTGTAGACAGTGCTGTCTGCATTAATCAATTCTGTAAGTTTTGTTATGCTCTGCAGGTTATGACTTGAGGAATTCGTGAGCATGAATGAGAATGAGGAACCTTTTGCAACAATTTCTCAATTGTTTTGCTGTTGAATAAGTCACAGGTAGAGCTGGGTGGGAATTTGCAGGTGCTCAGCCTCTGAATCAATGGATGAAAAGAATCATTGGCTATGCACCCAGACTGTGGTCCCTGAGGAGCATATAATTAGCCATTGCCAGTGTTAATGTAAGCCTACTTGTGACACAAATAAACTTAAGCTTAAACTTCAAGATTACTGCTGTTATTAAGACAAATGAAGCAGCCAAGTTGCACACAGAAATATCCCATAAATGAAAAATTAGACAACTGACCAATTGTACTTTTTTGGTTGTGGGTTGAGAGAATAATAGTTACCACAATGTCAGCAAAAATCTTCTTACTTAATGCCATGGACTCAGTGACATTTACCTGAACAGACAGGCAGGGGCATCAGTTTAAAATCTGCAATGGAAGATGAAACATTGAACAATGCAGCTCTCCCACATTTAGATCTGCATTCAATTAGAACATAGAACATAGAAAAACTACAGCACAAACAGGCCCTTCAGCCCACAAGTTGTGCCGAACACATCCCTACCTTCTAGACGTACCTATAACCCTCCATCCTATTAAGCTCCATGTACTCATCCAGGAGTCTCTTAAAAGACCCTATTGAGTTCACCTCCACCACCACTGACGGCAGCCGATTCCACTCGCCCACCACCCTCTGTGTGAAAAACTTACCCCTAACATCTCCCCTGTACCTACCCCCCAGCACCTTAAACCTGTGTCCTCTCGTAGCAGACATTTCCACCTTGGGAAAAAGCCTCTGAGAGTCCACCCGATCTATGCCTCTCAACATCTTTTACACCTCTATTAGGTCTCATCTCATCCTTCGTCTCTCCAAGGAGAAAAGACCGAGCTCCCTCAGCCTACCCTCATAAGGCATGCCACTCAATCCAGGCAACATCCTTGTAAATCTCCTCTGCACCCTTTCAATCTTTTCCACATCCTTCCTGTAATGAGGCGACCAGAACTGAGCACAGTACTCCAAGTGGGGTCTGACGAGGGTCTTACATAGCTGCATCATTATCCCCGGACTCCTAAACTCAATCCCTCGATTGATAAAGGCTAGCACACCATATGCCTTCTTAACCACCTCCTCCACCTGCGGGGCCAATTTCAGAGTCCTATAGACCCGGACCCCAAGGTCCTTCTGATCCTCTACAGTACTGAGAGTCTTTCCCTTTATATTGTACTCCTTCATCCCATTTGACCTACCAAAATGGACCACGCGCAATTGTACCCATGATAATTTGTTCAAATCATAGGCCGGGATTTTCTGGTCCCACTGTGGCAGGTTTGGCGAGCTATTGAAATTTCCGTTGACTTCAGCAGGACCGTAAGATGCCACCATTGAATAAACGCTTGAACTGAGAAGAGAAATAAAGGGCTGCCAATTGAACCAAGCTTCTGGAGCTCTACAATGCATTCTTCAAACTTCTAATGCTCAGGAAATATATTTGCAATCTGAAGCCACCTTTCTGGCCATTGCCCTCCTCTGCTTTGTGTTTTTTTAAAAATTCTTCCATGGGATCTGGGCATCGCTGGCCATACCAGCATTTATTTCCATCCCTAATTACCTTTCAACTGAGAGATTGCTATGCCATTTGCCAGGGTAAATATGTGGGGTTATGGGAATAGGGCCTGAGTGGGATTGTGGTCAATGCAGACTCGATGGGACGAATGGCCTCCTTCTGCACTGTAGGGATTCTATGATTTAAGAGGGTTTATCATAGATTGGAATCCCTACAGTACAGAAGGAGGCCATTCAGCCCATCAAGTCTGCATCGACAACAATCCCACCCTATCCCCATAACCCCACATATTTACCCTGCTAATCCTCCCGAAACTAGGGCCAATTTAGCATGGCCAATCAACCTAACCCACACATCTTTGAACTGTGGGAGGAAACCAGAGCACCCGGGGAAAACCCTCGCAGACACGGGGAGAACGTGCAAACTCCACACAGACAGTGACCCAAGCTGAGAATCGAACCCAGGTCCCTGGCGCTGTGAGGCAGCAGTGCTAACTATTGTGCCACTATGTATTTAAGAGTCAGCCACATTGCTGTGATACGGGAGTAATATGAAGGCTACACCAGGTAAAGGATGCCGATTTTGTTCCTGAAAGGACATTAATAAACCCGATGGGTTTTTAAGACAATTGATGATCATTTCCTGGCCACCGTCACTTGGCTCTTTGTTAAATTCCAACTTCATTAACTGAATTTAAATTCCATCAGCTGCCATGTTAGAATCTGAACCCATGCCCCCAGACCATTAGCCTAGGCTTCTGGATTACTTGTCCAATGACATTATCACAATGCCACCGTATCTCCCTGGGCGGATTATTGTAATTTGAAATTCTAGGGCCAGCCAATTGCTCTATCCATTTTACTAAAGGTCTGTTTGGTTTAGTAAATGGTGGGTTATCAATCTGGTTCATCCACTGGATGGTGAGTTCATGTGTAAATGATCCAATCATTGCATTCCAAATGCATCCTTGCTAAATAACTCTTCCTCCATCATAAGGTCAGAAGTGGAGATTTTCACTGATGATTGAACCATATTCAGTTTCATTTGCAACTCCTCATATAACGAAGAAACTTGTATCTACCTGCAGCAAGAGTTGGACAGATAAGTGGCAAATTAATATTCATGTAACATGAGTGCCAGACAATGACCATTTCCAACAAGAGAGAATCTAACTATCTCTCCTTGACATTCAATGGCATTACATTGTTGAATCCCCGACTATCAACATCTTGGGTGCAACTATTGACCAGAAACTGAACTGGACCAACCATGTAAATACTGTGGCTACAAGAACAGCTAAAGGTTCCAAATTCCGTGACAAGTGATTGTTCATCTTCTGACTTTGCAGTGTCTTTCCATCACATGCAGGGCACACGTCAGGAGTGTGCTGGAATACTCCCCACTTGTCTAGATAAGAACAGCTCCAATAACACTCAGGAAGCTCAACACCATGCAAAATAAACAATCTGCTTGATTAGCACTCCATCTACCATCCTAAACATTCATTTCCTCCACCGGTAATGCACCGTGGCTGCAATTTGTACCATCTACAAAATGCACTGCTTCAACTCCAAAGATGTGCAGGTCAGGTTGATTGGCCGTGCTAAAAATTGCCCCTTAGTGCCATGGGGATTAGCAGGGTAAATACGTGGGGTTATGGGGATAGGGCCTAGGTGGGATTGCTATCGGTTCACTGGGCCGAATGGCCTTCTTCAGCACTGTAGGGAGTTTATGATTCTAATGCATTCCATTGGATTGAAACCATCTATGCATAAGACATAGGAGCAAAATTAGGCCATTCGACCCATCGTGTCCGCTCTGCCATTCAATCATGGCTGATTTATTTCTCATCCCCATTCTCTTGCCTTTTCCCCATAATCCCTGATCCCTTTATTAATCAAGAACTTAGCTATCTCTGTCTTAACGACACTCAATGACCTGGCCTCCACAGCCTTCTGCGGCAAATTGTTCCACAGATTCACCACTCTCTGGTTGAAGAAATTCCTCCTCATCTCTGTTTTAAAGGATCGTCCTTTTAGCCTGAGGTTGTGCCCTCTGGTCCTAGTTTTTCCTACTCGTGCAAACATCCTCTCCATGTCCACTCTATCCAGGCCTCGCAGTATCCTGTAAGTTTCAATAAGATCCCCCCTCATCCTTCTAAACTCCAACGAGTACAGACCCAGAGCCCTCAACTGTTCCTCATACGACAAGCTCTTCATTCCAGGATCATTCTTGTGAACCTCCTCTGGACCCTTTCCAAGGCCAGCACATCCTTCCTTAGATATGGGGTCCAAAACTGCTCACAATACTCCAAATGGGGTCTGACCAGAGCCTTATACAACTTCAGAAGTACATCCCTGCTCTTGTATTCTAGCCCTCTCGACATGAATGCTAACATTGCATTTGCCTTCCTAACTGCCGACTGAACCTGCACGTTAAACCTCAGAGAATTTTGAACAATGACTCTCAAGTCCCTTTGTGTTTCTGATTCCCTCAGCATTTTCCCATTTAAAAAGTAGTCTATGCCTCCATTCCTCCTTCCAAAGTGCAAAACCTCACACTTTTCCACACTGTATTCCATCTGCCACTTCTTTGCCCACACTCCTAACTTGTCCAAGTCCTTCTGCAGCCCCACTGCTTCCTCAATACCACTTGTCCCTCTACATATCTTTGTATCATCTACAAACTTAGCAACAGTGCCTTCAGTTCCTTCCTCCAAATCATTAATGTATATTGTGCAGTGTAACTTGTGCATTGAATCTTGGACTGTGTGTGGTGAACCATAGATGGTTACCACTAGGGGTACTGAACCATAGATGGTTAGCACTATGGGTACTTGTACATATGTTACTGTTGTCACTGTTGGGGTTAGGGTTGGGGTGTTCTACCTGTTGGTATTGTTCTGTGGTACACTCCAGTTGGCTCCGCCTACCTGTAGGAGTATAAAGGTCACTGCACTGCCTGGTGACCCTTTAGTCTGGGATTGTATTGTTATGCAGTATGCTCCATTCTTGTTACTAATTGATGCGCGATTAAATCACTCGGGAGGCTAGATTGTACCCGGGAAATAAAGGCTTTTATTACTGACAAGAATGGAGCACACTATATACAATACAATCCCAGACTAAAGGGTCACCAGGCAGTGCAGTGACCTTTATACTTCCCCTGGTAGGCGGAGCCAACTGGAGTGTACCACAGAACAATATCAACAGGTAGAACAGCCCAACCCTAACACCAACAGTAACTACAGTAACATATCTACAAACACCCATAGTGCTGACCATCCATGGCTCAGCACTCATAGTGGTAACCAACTATGGTTCACCACATTCACCCCTCCTTTAAAACAAAGGCCGGTGGGGCAAAAAAAAACAGAACAACTGTTCATATATTCACAAGTTCAGTCGTATTGGAGGACCGCACCGTCTCTGCGACCTCCTCAACACTGGCGGTAACGCCGGTTCTGGAAACCGTGGTGACCTTCTCTCCAACGCGGTGTCCAGTGACTCCTCCAGTTCCTCAAGGACAGGTGGACCACGAGGTGGCGACAATCTCCTGGACTCGAGCACGCCTCGAGGTGGTGACAATCTCCTGGACTCAGGCAAGCTGTACACGGAAGTAAGAGGATTAAGTGGTGGTCCCGATACTGCCCGCGCCGTGTCAGGAGGGGAGATAAGGGTCGGGGGGTCCCTAACTAGGGGTGTGGAAGCGACTGGGGTTTCCAAGTCCCCTGCTGGCACCAGATCTCTAATAGAGACCGTGTCCTCACGCCCGTCAGGATATGCCACATAGGCATATTGAGGGTTGGCGTGGAGGAGATGGACCTGTTCAACCAAAGGGTCGGACTTGCGGGTCCTAACATGCCGCCACAGGAGGACAGGTCCTGAGTGCGTCAACCAAGACAGTAATGAGGTCCCAGAGGAAGACTTCCTAGGGAAGGAAAACATCCTCTCATGTGGAGTAGCGTTGGTTGCCGTACACAGGAGTGAGCGGATAGAATGGAGCGCATCAGAGAGTACCTCTTGCCAACGGAAGACTGGAAGACCTTTAGACCTCAACGCCAGTAAGACAGCCTTCCAGACTGTAGCATTTTCTCGTTCAACCTGTCCGTTACCCCGAGGGTTGTAACTCGTAGTTCCACTTGAGGCAATCCCTTTTGAGAGCAGGTGTTGCCTCAAGTCGTCACTCATGAATAACAAGCCCCTATCACTGTGGATATAGATGGGGTAACCAAACAGGGTGAAAAGATCCCGTAATGCTTTGATGACCGTGGCAGTGGTCGTATCAGAACAGGGAATGACAAAAGGGAATCGTGAGTACTCGTCAATCACATTGAGGAAGTACACGTTCCGATCTGTCGAAGGAAGGGGGCCCTTGAAGTCCACACTCAGTCTTTCAAAAGGGCGAGTGGCTTTAATGAGGTGTGCCATGTCAAGTCGGTAGAAGTGCGGTTTGCATTCAGCACATACCTGGCAGCTTCGGGTTATGGACCTGACATCCTCCACTGAGTAGGGTAGATTCCGGGCCTTTACGAAATGGAAGAGCCGAGTGACCCCCGGATGGCAGAGATCATTGTGGAGGGCCTGTAATCGATTCTCCTGCACACTTGCACATGTTCCACGCGACAGGGCGTCTGAGGGCTCATTGAGCTTCCTTGGACGGTACATGATATCATAATTGTAGGTGGAGAGTTCGATTCTCCACCTCAAGATTTTATCATTTTTGATCTTACCCCGTAACGTGTTGTTGAACATGAACGTCACGGACCGCTGGTCCGTGAGCAGGGTGAATCGTTTTCCCGCCAAGTAATGGCGCCAATACCGAACGGCCTCCACAATGGCCTGGGCCTCCTTTTCCACCGCAGAGTGCCAAATTTCGGGGCCTTGGAGGGTGCGAGAGAAAAAGGCGACGGGCCTGCCCGCCTGGTTAAGTGTGGGGGCCAGGGCGAAATCAGATGCATCACTCTCCACCTGAAAGGGGATGGACTCATCAACAGCGTGCATTGTGGCTTTCGCGATGTCGGCTTTTATCCTTTCAAAGGCTAAGCGAGCCTCTGTTGCTAGGGGAAAGGAGGTAGACTTGATGAGCGGACGGGCTTTGTCCGCATAATTGGGAACCCACTGTGCATAGTATGAGAAGAAGCCTAAGCATCTTCTCAGTGCTTTGATGCTAGTGGGCAGGGAAGTTCCAGGAGGGGACGCATACAGTCTGGATCAGGGCCAAGGACCCCGTTTTCGACCACGTATCTGAGAATTGCTAAGCGGCGCTTGCGAAATACGCACTTCTCCCTGTTGTAGGTCAGATTCAGGCGAGACGCAGTGCGTAAAAACTTTAGGAGGTTGGCATCGTGGTCCTGCTGGTCATGGCCGCAGATAGTGACGTTGTCCAGGTACGGGAAGGTAGCCCGCAGCCCGTTCTGGTCCACCATTCGGTCCATTGCACGCTGGAAGACCAAGATCCCATTCGTGACGCCAAAGGGAACCCTTAAAAAGTGATAAAGACGACCATCCGCCTCAAAGGCCGTGTATTTTCGGTCCTCTGGGCGAATGGGGAGCTGGTGGTAAGCTGACTTCAAGTCAATGGTGGAGAACACCCGGTACTGCGCGATCTGGTTGACCATGTCAGATATGCGCGGGAGAGGATACGCATCCAGCTGCGTATATCTATTAATGGTCTGACTATAGTCTATGACCATCCAGGGTTTATTTCCAGTTTTAACCACCACTCCTTGCGCTCTCCATGGACTAGAGCTAGGTTGGATGATCCCTTCCCTGAGGAGCCGCTGAACTTCAGATCGAATAAAGATCCGATCCTCAGCGCTGTAACGCCTGCTCTTTGTTGCGATGGGCTTGTAGCCTGGCACGAGATTCTCGAATAAGGATGGTGGGGTGATTCTGAGTGTCGAGAGGCTACAAGTGGAGCGCGCTGGGCAATTTGGAGGTTGCTGTGCTCCCACTGAAAGTGGAGGGAGTGGCCCATCGTACTGCAGGGTTACACTCCTCAGGTGGACCATAAAGTCTAGTCCCAGGAGTATCGGAGCGCAAAGGTGCGGTAACACAAGGAGCCTGAAGTTCTCGTAAACTGTGCCCCGCACCGTCAGGTTGACCAGGCAGCTCCCAAGCACGGTAACAGATCGGGACCTCGACGCCATCAAAATTGTCTGTCTGACAGTCTGTACTCGGAGACCGCACCGTTTCACGGTGTCAGGGTGAATGAAGCTCTCCGTGCTCCCGCTGTCAAACAAACAATGAATTTGGCGTCCATTTACCTCTATGTCCATCATGGACTTCTCGAGACTGTGAGGCTTGGCCTGGTCCAGGATGATTGACGCCACCGTTGGGTCTTGGGTGCCACTGCAGGCAGCTGAGATGGTTGATGATGATGACCTCTGCTGGTCGTCCGCGGTCGGTGCCGACCAAAATGGCTGCGCCCATGGATCGCACGTGGTCAGGGGCGCTAAAAGTGGCGGCCCCTGCAGGTCGCACATGTCTTGCGTCTCCGTCGTCAGGAATGGCGGCGCTCTGGAATCGCACGTGGTGGAAGACCTCGAAGACGCTGGAGACAAGGAGACAGGCTCAGGAGAATCACACACCGCACTGCTATGTTTGGAGGGTGGTTTGGTCCTGCAGACTTTGGCATAATGCCCTTTCTTTCCACACGCGGAGCACAATACCGTTCTAGCTGGACATTGCTGCCGAGGGTGTTTCGCCAATCCACAGAAGTAACACCGCGGGCCTCCTGGAGCTGCCGCCATCGTCAGGTCCGAGGTTGGAAACACAATGGCCCAGTTTTTCGGAGCCGCTGAATAAAGTAGAGTCGATGGCTGTACTTGCCACGATGTTCCCACGTGGTCGGTGGGGTACGTTTCTAGACTTCTGGAGGCCGTCTCCATAGCGTCGGCCAATTCTACTGTCTTAGCGAGGTCTAGATTACCTTGCTCTAGCAGCCGAAGGCGAATGTACAACGAGCCGATTCCCGCCACGAACGCATCGCGGATCAAGTCGTTCGTATACTGGGCCGCCGACACTGGCTTGCAGTTGCAGGCTCTGGCTAGCTGCTGAAGTTCACACAGGTACTGTTCTGTCGTTTCGCCGGGCTGCCGCCGTCGAGTGGCTAGAAGGTGTCGAGCATGGATCTCGTTTGGCGGTTTGTTGTACCGTTTCTTAAGTAGTTCGATGGCCCCTTTGTAGTCTTGGGCATCGCGGATTGCTAAGTATACGGTGTCGCTTACCCTCGCGTGGAGGACCCGCAGTCTATCGGCGTCGTTTTGAATGGCTGTTGAGGCATCGATGTAGTCTTGAAAACACTTTAACCAATGGTCGAAAGTGTTCGACGCTCCTGCCGCACGTGGATCTAAAGTAAGCCGATCGGGTTTCAACATTTGCTCCATGGTTTTCAAAATTTTGTCAGTAATAAAATTGATGCGCGATTCAATCACTCGGGAGGCTAGATTGTACCCGGGAAATAAAGGCTTTTATTACTGACAAGAATGGAGCACACTATATACAATACAATCCCAGAATAAAGGGTCACCAGGCAGTGCAGTGACCTTTATACTTCCCCTGGTAGGCGGAGTCAACTGGAGTGTACCACAGAACAATATCAACAGGTAGAACAGCCCAACCCTAACACCAACAGTAACTACAGTAACATATCTACAAACACCCATAGTGCTGACCATCCATGGCTCAACACTCATAGTGGTAACCAACTATGGTTCACCACACTAATAAAAGCCTTTATTTCCCAGGTACGACCCAGCCTCCCGAGTGATTTAATCGCGCATCACTGTGATCCTGATGTTGTTTTTTATTCAGCAAGAAATTCAGTTGGTGTGCGTGCCAGTGTTCGGCAGGAGTTAATTAGGAATAAGAAATGTCAAGAGTCCTTGGATCCAAACTGGTGATCTCCTAGAAGAACAATGGGAGCAAATATATTAGAACTGCATCACTTCTAAGTCACACAGCCTTCTGACTTGGTAATTCTTTCATCCCTGATCAAAATCCAGAAACCCCTTCCCTAACAGCATTGTGGGTATATCTACAGCACATTCACTCCTACTTCAAGATGGCAAACCCTTCTCAAGAGCAATTAGGAATGGACAATAAAAGCTGGTCTTGCCAATTCTCTGAACAAATAAATATCTTTTCTGCAGGATATAATCTTGGAGAAAGACAAAAACACAGTTCAGTTTATTCTAAATAAATTTTCCACATTTGCAATTATTTTTGCATTGCTGTTAAACATGTTATTACTTTTGTTAAAGTACATTTGCAAGTACTTGTTTACAAATGAGATTTTTGTTAAGCACGAACAAACACACAAATCAATTAAACCTCTGGGACAAAATTCTGATACTGGCTGGGAATGAAGGTGGGCTGATTAAATAGGACAGCAGCACTTTCTGATGTGAATAGAATATTTATGGAATGATGATATGTCTAAGGGGATTAAATGCGATTCTGTTATGTCACTGACAATGCAAAATGAAGATTAAATGAGACACCTGTCTGCAGTTTTGTTGCTACTTTATGCAGAAGACTTTGCAATGGAATATAATCAAGGTATTTCAAGAGATGCATTGACTGCATTTTGTTAAGAGTTTAACAACTTTTTAGAATGCCGCAGCAGCAAGGCTGGAATTTCTGACTGCAATAAATATGGGTTCAAAGTTCCCCATTGAAAATTGAATGGTTAGCTGTGGATTTTTGACTTTTGCATTCCTTGTGCCTTAATTAACTCACCCAGAATGCATGCAGCATGCATACGAATTGAATTTCTTACTGAATAAAAAGCAATGTCAAGATCATAACCCAAGATTTAATGCAGCCATTGCGCTGAGGGGTCAGCTTAAACCCAATGGAATGCCAGAACAATTCTGCAGGGACCAGCTCTTCAGTTGCTCCCAACACTTTGGGGACTTCCTACCTGAGCTGATAGGAGTAGAGAATACATTAATTGTATTCAAATGCCATTAAGTTACAGAAGAATACCAATTACAGAGAAAAAGTATTGTTTCTTGCGCGCTATACAGACAAAACATACCGTTCATAGAGAAGGAAACGAGAGAGTGCAGAATGTAGTGTTACAGTCATAGCTAGGGTGTAGAGAAAGATCAACTTAATGCAAGGTAAGTCCATTCAAAAGTCAAACAGCAACAGGGAAGAAGCTGTTCTTGAGTCGGTTGGTACGTGAACTCAGACTTTTGTATCTTTTTCCCGAAGGAAGAAGGTGGAAGAGAGAACATCTGAGGTGCGTGGGGTCCTTAATTATGCTGGCTGCTTTGCCGAGGCAGCAGGAAGTGTAGACAGAGTCAATGGATGGGAGGCTTCTTTTGTGCATTCTGCCCACTTCAAGTCTTGTCACAATAACCTCTGCAACTCTGTGAACCTGACCCCCAGAAAGTTAGCCAGGATCAGGGGTTGAACTCCTCTCAGATCAGATCTCGTGCCCAACCAATACAATTGCTGAGCACAAAACCGAGGCCTTAGTCTTGATTTAATAACTTAACTAGTTGTCTTCTTCTGATGATTTTTGTATTGAACCAAAATTGGTGGTGTAGTGCTAATGTAATTGGAGTAGTGATGATGGTCTATGGAACAACAATTTTTCCCAATTGGGTCCTTGCATTAACTTCCCAACTGAGAACTAATATGCATCACATTGATCGGGTTGCCAATCTGCCCCTCGAAGCTCCCATCCTCACCCTCCCCAACCAGTTAATGAGCTCCTAAAGAAGCTTATTTGGCCTTTAATTGGAGCTGTGTGGGTTACCCCTACCCTCGGGGCCAGTCCTTCATTTTTCTGGAGGCATCAGGATCTAGCAATGGCCTCTGGGACTGCACCAGCACCAAGCCCTAATCCCACCAGCATTTGAAAATCTGGCCCATGGCCGGAATTTTCCAGCCATTCATGCCAGCGGGATTCTCTGGTCCCGCTGCTGTGAATGGAGATTTGGCTGAGCGCCAAATTCTCTGTCCTCGCTTGTGGTGACGGCGGGGCATGAACGGCTGGAAATTCCAGGCGATATATTATTCATAAACCATTGTTATAAATGTCACTGGCATAATTGGATGAATGGGCAAGGATGGATGTTACTTAACAATGCCAGCAGTGCGGAGGGTACATTTTAGTAAGCCATTAAAGAAATAGACCTGGAATTTCCTCAAAACTGATCACGGTCTGCTGCCGTAACCACAATAACCTCAACGGAAATACTTATCACATGGTTAACATGGTTTCTGTCACACTTTCGATTCTGTTATGGCAACAGCTCTGAGGATTTTCCTGGCCTAAATTTGCTGAAGAAGCCTCCTAGGGCAATGACTGCTTCTCTACTGCTGCAGATTTGGTTTCCTATCAAGAGTAACTCTTGATTGTCTTTTCCAGAATGAACTTGTAACTACCCAAATCTTTAAGAAAATAAGGATGAGTAGAAAAAGATCAAAGAAGCGGCAGCTCTTTTTTTATTCAGTTTTATGGGTGGTTGATCATGATATAATGTGATGTATTTTGTGAAATATGAATTAATTCGGGGAACTGGCCAGTCATCACTCTATGCCAATAATGGCCCAAATTCTCTAACCTCATCCACGTCTGGGATTCTCCCTCCTGTCCTGCTGCAGTGAATGGAGACTTGGCCGAGCGCCAAATTCCCCATTCTCTCAAGCAGCGTTGGCAGGGTCCATGAGACCGGAGGATCCAGCCAATGTTTCTTTCAGACTTCCCGAGAAGCTGAATTCCCATTCACACCATAGAAATCATGGCAAATTCTCTCAGACTTTCAGATACTTGTGCATAAGGCTGAATAAAAAGTGGAGAAAATGCTGAATTACTCTCAGAAATTCCTGCTGCTCAGCCAAAATGCATGGTGTTTAATTTTTTATTCATGATATTTATTCATGAATGTGATGTTTGTAGAGACATTAGCAGTATATCTATGGAATGTAGGGATTCGATCACAGTAAGATGTTTGCAACATCAAAAGTATAATAAACCACAAATGTCTGGCACGTATTTTTAAGCAGTAGGAATCATATTAGATCTCATTTAAAGTTCAAAATATTGAGCAAATTTATTGAACAAGAAATCAGCAAATAAATAATTTAACACTCATATGTTGCAAAAGAAAGATCAATAAAGTTGTGGGGAAAAGGGAATGAAATTGAGTGTTTTAAAAAATTATTTGAAAGGATGTGGGCGTCACTGGCTAGACCAGCATTTATTGCCCTTGAGAATGTAGCAGTGAACCGCTTTCTTGAACCACTGCAGTTTGTGTGGTGTAGGTACACCCACAGTGCCGTTAGGGAAGGATTTTCTGGATTTTGATCCAGCGACAGTGAAGGAACGGTGATATATTTGCAAGTCGGAATGGTGCGTGGCTTGGAGGGAGACTTCCAGGTGGTGGTCTTCCCTGGTATCTGCTGCTCTTATCCTTCTAAGTGGTAGAGGTTGTGGGTTTGGAAGATGCTGTCAAAGGAGCCTTGGTAAGCTGCTGCAATGCATCTAGTTGATGGTACACACTCTGCCACTGTTTGTCGGTGGTGGAGGGAGTGAATGTTTGAAGATGAGGTGCCAATCAAGTGGGCTGCTTTGTCCAAGATGTTGTTGAGCTTCTTGAGTGCAGTTGAAGCTACACTCATCCAGGCAAGTGGAGAATATTCCATCACACTGACTTGTGCCTTATAGATGGTGGACAGGCTTTGGAGAGTTAGGAAGCAAGTTACCACCTGCAGAATTCACAGCCTCTGACCTGCTCTTTTAGCCACAGTATTTATACGGCTGGTCCACTTCTGTTTCTGGTCAATGGTAACCCCAGGACATTGTTAGGGGGGAATTCAGCAACAGTAATGCCATTGAGTGTCAAAAGGAGATGGTTGAATTCTTTCTTGTTGGAGATGGTCATTGCCTGGCACTTGTGCAGTGTGAATGTTACTTGCCAGTTGTCAGCCCAAGCCTGGATATTATTCAGGTCTTGCTGCATTTGGACATGGACAGATTCAGTATCTGAGGAATTGCAAATGATGCTGAACATTGTGCAGTCATCAGTGAACATTTCCACTTCTGACCTTACGATGGAAGAATGGTCATTAATAAAGCAGTTGAAGATGATTAGGTCGAGAACCCTACCCTTATTAACTCCTGCAGTGATGAGTGGGGACTGAAATGATTGACCTCCAACCACCATCTTCCTTTATGCGAGGTATGGTTCCAACCAGTGGAGAGTTTTCCCCTCTGATTCCCATTGATTCCAGTTCTGCTAGGGCTCCTTGATGCCATATTTGGCCAAATACTGTCTTGACGTTAAGGGCAGTCACTCTCACCTCAGCTGAGTTCAGTTCTTTTACCTATGTTTGGACCAAGGCTGTAATGATGTCAGGAGCTGAGTGGCCCTGGTGAAACCCAAACTGAGCACCAGTGAACATATTATTCTGACTAAGTACCATTTAATAAGACTGTCGACAATCCCTTGTATTGCCTTGTTGTTGATCAAGAATAAACTGATGGAGTGATAATTGGTCAGATTGGATTTGTCCTGCTTTTTGTGTATAGGACATATTTAGGCAGATCTTTATATTGCTGGGTAAGTACCAGTCTCGCAGCTGTTCTGATGCAGCTTGGCTAAGGCCACAGCTAGATCTGGAAGACAAGCTTTCAGTGCTATTGCCAGAATATTGTCAGGACCTATAGGGCATGATCTAGCGGCCCCATTAGCCGTGGGTGCAAATCCCGTAATGGCTGCTAAATCTCACGAGCAGAATTTGCTGCGATGAGATCTCAGTTTGAGATATTCCCCGCCCCCCACCAGTGATGTAGTCAGGCTCATGCCCTTTCTGGGCATTCCATAGATTTTACTATATTTCCATCTATTTTTTTCCATATATTTAAATAAATATCTAACAAACAAGCATATCTAATAAATGATCATGTGATTACTGGTCTTGACCCCGTAATGTCCACTCACAATGTTTCTTCCCCTCTACAGCGTGATGCCATGCCAAGCGTTTCACTACTGGTTTTCAAATTGAAATCCTGTCATGATGACCATGCCGGGGGAAAAGATGTTCCCGTAGCTCCTAGGGATTGAGGGACATGCCTGGACATTGTCCTGCCAGTGCCCCTGAACTGTTAAAACATAGAACATAGAACATTACAGCGCAGTACAGGCCCTTCGGCCCTCGATGTTGCGCCGACCAGTGGAACCAATCTAAAGCCCCTCGAATCTACACTATTCCAATATCATCCATATGTTTATCCAATAACCATTTGAATGCTCTTAATGTTGACGAGTCCACTACTGCTGCAGGCAGGGCATTCCACGCCCTTACTACTCTCTGAGTAAAGAACCTACCTCTAACATCTGTCCTATATCTCTCACCCCTCAATTTAAAGCTACGTCCCCTCGTACGATTTTCCCACCATACCAGGCAACATCCTGGTAAATCTCCTCTGCACCCTTTCCAACACTTCCACATCTTTCCTGTAATACAGCGACCAGAACTGTACGCAATACTCCAAATGCGGTCGCACCAGAGTTTTGTACAGTTGCAGCATGACCTCCTGGCTCCGAAACTCAATCCCTCTACCAATAAAAGCTAACACACCATACACCTTCTTAACAACCCTATCAACCTGGGTGCCAACTTTCAGGGATCTATGCACATGGACACCCAGATCCACCTGTTCATCCGCACTACCAAGTATCTTACCATTAGCCCAGTACTCTGTATTCCTGTTACTCCTTCCAAAGTGAATCACCTCACACTTTTCCGCATTAAACTCCATTTGCCACTTCTCAGCCCAGCTCTGCAGCTTATCTATGTCCCTCTGTAACCTGCCACTTCCCTCCGCACTGTCTACAACTCCACCGACTTTAGTGTCATCCGCAAATTTACTAATCCATCCTTCCACGCCCTCATCCAGGTCATTAATAAAAATGACAAACAGTAGTGGCCCCAAAACAGATCCTTGCGGTACACCACTAGTAACTGAACTCCAGGATGAATATTTCCCATCAACCACCACCCTCTGTTTTCTTACAGCTAGCCAATTCCTGATCCAAACCACTAAATCACCCTCAATCCCATGTCAGGGCAATGATGCTGGGGACTTCAGGAGAAGGCTGGAATGGATCATTCATGGGACACTTCAGATGGAGTATTGTTGCAGCCTTGTTCAGCCTTGCCTCTTGTACTGATGTGCTGGGTTTTTTTTATTCATTCATGGGACTTGGGCATCGCTGGTTGGCCAGCATTTATTGCCCATCCCTAGTTGCCCTTGTTCAAACGGCATTTGAGAGTCAACCACATTTCTGTGGCTTTGGAGTCACATGTAGGCCAAACCAGGTAAGAACGATGGATTTTCTTCCCTAGTGAACCAGATGCGTTTTTCCGACTATCGACAATGGTTTCGTGGTCATCAGTAGATTCTTAATTCCAGAAATTTTTTATTGAATTCAAATTCCACCACCTGCCTTGGCAGGATTCGAACCCGGAACATTAGCTGCGTTTCTGGATTAATAGTCGAGCAAAAATACCACTCCTCCTCAGGTTTCACTGTCTTTCAGGATGGGAATATTTGTGGAGCCTCCTCCTCTTGTTAGTTGTTTAATTGTCCACCAGTTGTAATGCACAAATTCATCTGTTTTAATATAGAATCGTAGAATCCTTACAGTGCAGAAGGAGGTCATTCGGCCCATTGAGTCTGCACCGACCATGATCCCACCCAGGTCCTAACCCCACATACTTACCTTACTAATCCCCCTGACACTAGGGGCAATTTAGCATGACCAATTAACCTAATCCGCACACCTTTGGACTGTGGGAGGAAACCGGAGCACCCGGAGGAAACCCACGCAGACATGGGGAGAATATGCAAACTCCACACAGACAGTGACCCGAGGCTTGAATTGAACCCATTTTCTTGGCGCTGTGAGGCAGCAGTGCTAACCACTGTGCCACCATGCCGCCCATCTTCTTATGAAGTCTGTCATTAAATATTGTTCGATAATGCTCCTGTGGTGCACCATGAGTCATTTTTACTAAGTTAAGAGATGCTGTTTAAATGAAACCATTTGTTGTAAGCTTTTTTTATAGATAAAATATACATCTACATAATGTTTCTTTCTTGTCATCTTTCTGACTGTGGAAGCTAGCAAGTGTACCTTAACTTGTCCTGTGAAGATTCTAATCAGTTCAAACTCTTTTCTATTAATTTGTTTGTCACATGAATTCAAAGATAATTGGTTATCATGTAATTAGCTGATCACTGCGCACACACTGTGATATCAAAAATATTATAGTTTTGCCTTTAAGTTTAGACTGTAAATCTATCCTTCTGGTGTACACCTGCTGTAAGTTCAGCACAAATCTGCTAAAAGGGCGAGAAATTATGGCAGAATATGAATTTGCTGGGCTTTGGCCTTAGCAGATTTAAGGGGAGGCAATGGCCTAGCGGTTTTAATTCAGAAACTCAGCTTATGTTCTGGGGATCCGGGTTCGAATCTCGCCATGGCAGATGGAATTTAAATTCAGTTAAAAAAATCTGGAATTAAGAATCTACTGATGACCATGAAACCATTGTCAATTGTCAGAAAAAAAACCCTGGTTCACTGATGTCCTTTAGGGAAGGAAATCTGCTGTCTTTCCCCAGTCATGTGACTCCAGAGCCATAGCAATGTGGTTGACTCTCAACGGCTCTCTGAAATGGCCTAGCAAGCCACTCAGTTCAAGGGCGAATACGGATGGGCAATAAATGCTGGCCACCCAGCAATGCCCATGTCTCACCAGTGAATAAAAAAATTCCATGATGGCTTGGCTGGGAAGGGCCTCAGACATAGCCACCACTGCCACATAGCTGGCACATAGGAACTTACAACCTTTTCAGGACCACTGGAAGCCAGCACAGGTTTGGTGGTTATATGGCTAGTACCAAGATGATCAACAGTGCAAGTAGGATCCATGCCAACGAACAGGTTGCACCGTGAGTGCCATCAGCATCAGTCATTATGGAACTACCCACTCACCCTGGAAAGTTTACTGGAGGCAGCAGCGGATGTTCACAGCAGATGCATCTCGGCATGCAAAGTGAACAGCTACCAAACTCAGCTATACCACCCAGCTCAAATAGCAGGAAACTGCTTCCTCCAGTGGGGGACCGTACACCACTCCAACCCCCGCCACCCCCCATCCCCCCCCCCCCCCCCCGTCCCCCCCCCCATCCCCGTCCCCGTCCCCCCCGTCCCCCGTCCCCGTCCCCCCCCGTCCCCCGTCCCCGTCCCCCCCGTCCCCCGCCTCAGAATCAAGTCATGACCTGATTCTTTAGTTATGCTGCAACTTGAGTCTGTCATTATCAAGTGGAATCAGCTTTGGCAGCAATGTTGAAATAGTATAATCCAACCCTCAGAGTAAATTCATTCTCAGAGCACGCAATTGAGAAAAATGAGGATGTATCTGCTGGAAGCTTTAATTTTCCTGAAAGCCCACATAGCTTCAGCAGTTCATTTAGTTATGAGACATTAGGAAGTGCGCTGTGTTTTATTGACGCTTGAAAACATACAAAACATTGAATGAATAAATTTCAAAATCTAGTTCTACTTTCCAGCTTATTATGACATCTGATTTGATTCTGATTGCATCTCTGTGAAAGCAAATGTGGCTGATTTATTATCATAGAAAAATGCTGCATGTCAAGTTTAAGTCCTTTCCTCACAATGGTGTTTTTTAAGATTACAATAAAATACAGATAAATGAAAAAAATGATGTTTATCAAGCTGGTAATAGGTAGAAAGCAATTTTTATTTATAGGGAGATAAGGGAATAGAGAAAAAAAAAGTCTATCTCCGTAAGAGTGTGCCTAACTAGTTTTGTGCTGTTTATGAAGGGCAATTTTGTTTTCCACAATTTTCGCTCTTGATGAACGTTCTCCCAATTGTAATTTGTAAAGGTATCGGCCGGAATTCTCCAGCCGTTCACGTCGGCAGGATTCTCCAGCCCCACCAGCAGCGCACCCCTTCCCGCGGGTTTCCCGCCAGAGTGGGGTGATATCAGTGATGGGTCTAGAATATCCCGCTGCTAGCAAACAACGCTCCACCTCCCGCTGGCAGGAAACACGTGGCTGAGAGGCCAGAGAACCTCGCCCATAGTTTTGAAACCTGTATGTAACAAATTAGAATGAACAGCATATGATAATTTACAACAAGCACTCCACTGAAAAAGTCATCTGTTGTAGGAAGCGTTTTGACATGACAAGGCACCAAATGAACACCATTTATGTTATGCAAGACAAAAACCAATGCTGGGAACATGAAACAAAAACAGAAAATGCTGTAAATACTTAGCAGCTCTGTCAGCATCTGCGGAGTGAGAGAGAGATACAGTTAATACTTCAGATCAATAACCTTTTATCATTACAAGGATTACTGAAGTGTGGCCTCAGGGAAATGACAGTCGCTCAATGGAACCTGAACCTGAATCCTCTCTCAGAAAGATAGTACCTGTCCTCCCAGCTGCCACTGTGCCACTGCTCATGCTATTGCCTGTCAGTTCAGACTGCGGCTTCCCATGTCGAAATGGTGACTTGGAACTATATCACGGTTCCTTCGCCGTCACTGGATCGAAATCCTGGAACTCCCTTCAGTACTGTGGGAGTACCCGTGCCAGATGGACTGCAGTGGTTCAAGAAGATGGCTCACCACCACCTTCTTGAGGACGTTTAGGGCTGGGCAACAAATTATGACACCGGTGACACCTTCCCAATGAAAAAATAAGAGTAAAATAAATAAATAACTCCAAAGATGTGCAGGTTAGGTTGATTGGCCATGCTAAAATTCCCCTTAGTGCCAGGGGGACTAGCAAGGTGTATTTGTGGGTTTACGCCTATAGGGCCTGGGTGGAATTGTTGTCTGTGCAGACTCAATGGGCTGAATGGCCTCCTTCTGCACTGTAGGAACTCTATGATTCTCTCTCTCTGTGATTCTAAAATGAATCAGTCAAATCCCATCCACACACTATTTACTGATCCAGAGGTCAGGCACGCCTATTGAGCATAACTGGAGTACCTGCAGGATACCCAAGTAGACATTGGGGGAACATGCAAACTCCACACAGCCACCCAAGGCTGGAATCGAATCCGAGTCCCTGGTGCTGTGAGGCAGCAGTGCTAACCACTGTGCCGCCCTACATAATCATTTTATTTAACATCACTAAACCTTTCCCTGCGGGTTAAAACACCCTGCAGCATCATTCCAATGTGCACATTTGCCATATTTTCTGGGGTTTGCTTTATGTATTGTTGCTGAAAATAATAGTCTCCAACAGCCTCTGTCACTTTCCCGCTCTCTGTTCATGTGTGAGCACAATAGTCCTCAGTGCCTAGTCTTGGCACGTTGCTGGGCTGTCAGAGTCTCTCACTGTAACTTAACGCATATGTGGTTCTGGCTCTGCTTTTATAACACCTGCCACCAGGCCAACATCAAGTGGTGCCTTCCTTTGAGCAATGATTCAGGAGTGCCACTCACTTGGACCTGAAAATCCTTATGTTGGCAACTTGTTCTATAATCTTACTTTACTGAAGAGACTATAATTCTTTGAAGTTCCATGCGAACCTTATTTCAAATACACTCAGTAGGAAAGGCCAAGTCATTCATCTCTTTTCACTATGTAAATGGCAACAAATTTATCAAGCAAATTATTTGCAGAAAAAAAGCTAAGAATATATCCTCTTTATGCATATTTCCTGGAGTGAGCGGTTCTGTCATTTACTCCATCAATATAATTCACAGACAAAATTACATTATCCCAACTAGATGATAAATAACGTTTTTTAAAGAATACATTGGATATCCCGTTGGGAATTGAGGTGGCAGAGATTCTCTTCCGAGTCCCAAGGGCTCTTGACATTTGCATTCTACAAGCACAATTAACCTATGATAGAATCATAGAGTTTTAGAACACAGAAAGAGGCCCTTTGGCCCATCTTGTATGGTCTTCAGTACATGTGGAGGAACCTTCCTGTAATCCATTGCATAATGAGGCCCGACTCTCATTCATACCTTTTTATTTCGCTACATTTTATAAGATTTTAGTGAGTGGAAATAATATCACTGGAAATCAGGTTATTTTAAATATTTCAATGCTGGAGGCACATATCTCATTAATGATTCTGCTGTTTTCTGGTAATGAAGTATATAGATAGTCAGTCAGTAAACCTGAAGTGATTATGCCACAATCTTTAGTCCTTCAGGGAAGGTTGTTTACTGCCACCTTCTCAAGAGCAATTAGGGATGGGCAACGAATGTCCACATCCCAAGAATAAATTTTTAAAAATCGATGACCCAGCACTTTCTTGGAGCGACAATCACTGTCGGATTGCCACTCTGCTTCAGGTTGGGAGCTCTGGAGTCCTTTCAGAGCAGGGCAGCAGCATTGGGGTACTAGCTGATGTAAACTGGGAGGGGCAGCATGGTGGCACAGTCGTTAACACTGCTGCCTCACAGCACCAGGGGACCCAATTCCCGGCTTAGATCTCTGCCTGTGTGGAGTGTACATTCTTCCCGTGTCTGTGTGGTTTTCTTCCGGGTGCTCCGGTTTCTTCCCACAATCTGAAAGATGTGCTGGTTAGGTGCATTGGCTATGCTAAATTATCTCTCAATGTATCCAAACAGGCGCCAGAGTGTGGGGACTGGGGGCTTTTCACAGTAACGTCATTGCAGTGTTAGTGTAAGCCTACTTGTGACACTAATAAATATACTTTAAACTAAATTTAAAGGTCCCAGCCACTTTGAGAATCCAGGGAGAAGATATTTGTGTAAGATAAATGGGTGAAAGGTTAAGGTGGTCAGGAGCTGGGTGGTCAGGGGATGAAGTTGCAGTCCCGGGTCGGGGTTAGGGAGGTGGTCAGTGAAACAGGAGGGTAGTGGTATTTCTTTTTATACATTAACAAGATATGGGCATCCCTGGCTAGGCCAACATTTACTGCTCATCCCTAGTTGCCCTTGGGAAGGTGGTCCTGAGCTGCCTTCTTGCAGTCCATGTGCTGATAGTACATTCACAGGTGCTGTTGGGAAGGGGTTCCAGTATTTTGGCCCAGCGACAGTGAAGGATCAGTGAGATATTTCCAAATCAGGATGGTGAGTGACTTGGAGGGGATCCTCAAAGTGATGGTTGTTCCAGGTATCTGCTCCCCTTATCCATCTAGATGGGGCTAGCAGTCGTGGCTTTGGAAGCCGCTGCTCAAGGAACCTTGCTGAGTTGCTGCAGTGCATCTTGTAGATGGTATACCCTGTTGTCACTGTTCTTTGGTGGTGGAGGGAGTAGGTGTTTGTGGAAAAGATACCAACCTAATGAACTGCTTTGTCCTTGAAGGTGTAAAGTTTCTTGAGTATTGTTGGAGCTACACTCATCCAGGAAAGTGGAGTGTATGCCATTACACTCCTGATGTGTGCCTTGTAGATGGTGAACAGGTTTTTGGGGAGTCATGAGATGAGGTTCTTGGCACAGTATTCCTAGCCTCTGACCTGCTCTAGTAGCCACAGTATTTATATGGCTAGTGTAGTTCAGTTTTGGTCAATGTTAACACCCTGGATGTTGATCGTGGGGGATTCAGTGATAATAATGCTACTGAGTGTCGAGGACGATGGTTAGATTTGTTCATCCAGCAGAAGGGACTCTTATTGACAATAAAATGAAACAAAATTTACTCCAACTTGTAAATCAAAGAAAAAGGTTTAAGAAGGAAACATCATTACTCCAACACTTGAGGCCTCACCTGGGCTATTCCAAGCTCCCACAAACCCCAGCAACTGGTCAGCTGACCACATCATTTTGTCATTGGTTACTGGGTCTGCTGACCCTTACAGCATGTTACCATTGGTCACTACAACAGATCCAATGTTATCATTGGTTAAATTCTAACAAAATTTTCTCTTGCTGGAGATGTCATTGCCTGGCACTTGTGTGGCATGAATGTTACTTGCCACTTGTCAGCCCAAGTTTGGATATTGTCCAGGTCTTGCTGCATTTGGGCATGAACTATTTCAGTATCTGAGGAGTCAAAAATGGTGCTGAACGTAATGCAGTCATCAGCAAACATGCCCAATTCTGACCTTATGATGGAAGGAAGGTCATTGATGGAGCAGCTGAAGCTGGTTGAGCCTAGGACACTAACTTGAGGAATTTCTGCTGTGGTGGCCTGAAGCTGAGATGATTGACCTCCAAGCACCACAACCATCTTCCTTTGTGCCATGTATGACTCCAACCAGTAGAGAGTTTTCCCACCTGATTCCCATTGATTGCGGTTTTGCTAAAGTTCCTTGATGCCACACTCAGTCAAGCCTGTAATGAGTTGAGTGACCCTAGTGGAGTGGTATTCAGGGGGGAAGGGGATAGTTGGGGTGGAGGTGATAGTCAGTGAGGTTGGGGATTAACCGGGTGGTCAGAGATTGGAGGACTCTGTCGGGATAGGCTGGTCAAGGGGGTTTGGGGTGAGTGTCATAGTTACCCAGGAGTTAGAAGTGACTTAATCCTTGTGACATTTCCTGCATACTTATTCTACTAATGGAGTCAGAACCATCCAATTCAATTCAGAATATCGCATGGTCCCGGTGAATGTAGTTGCCCATTAGATGTTTAAACTTCCCGAGAAATTACTGTGCAGTCCTTGCATGGGAACTTCATGAGATCTCCGCAGTGCATTGTCTGAGGTACCTCTGGGCTATGACTCCCCTGGGTAAGGAAACTCTGGGCCACTGATTTTGGCTAAGTTTCACTATTGACGTATCAAATATTTACTTGCTCTCACTAGTTCCTGGTTACTTGATGAGATTCCTAAGTGCTCTAACTCTGCTGTTTGCTGTCTCCCCATTTTAAGCTCAGCTCTTGTCTCTTCCCCACCAGCACCAACATCACCACACATTGTGGCCTTTCCTGAACCTACTAGGTCCAAACATACTTGTTCCCTCCTTCCAGGCCTGCCCCAAGTTCACCAGCTTTCTCATTGACACCTTGGTTAGACCACACGATGTATTTTGCACTGTTCTGGTCTCCATATTACAAAAAGGATGTAGATAGACCAAAGAAGTGAGATACTGAAATTGGTTCATTTATGTCCACTGTCCGTTTCCTGTTAGCCAACCAATCCGCTGTCGATGTTGCATATGAGCTCTTTTTTTGTGTCGTAACCATTGATGTTGCAAACTTGTCAAATACCTTCTGGAAATTTAAGTACACCACATCCACAGGTTTCCCTTCATCCATGATAAGTTAGTCAAACATGATTTCTATCTCACATAACAATGTTGACTTTGCCTGATTGCATTGAGATTTTCCAAGTCTCTCACGATAAACTCCTCGATAGATTCCAGCAATTAACCTGTGACAGATATTAAGCTATCTGGCCTGTAGTTTCCTGCTTTCTGTCTCCCTCCTTGCCTGGATTTTCCAATGGCATGGGACCTTCCCAGAGTCTAGAGAATTTGGGACAATTAAAACCAATGTATCTGTTATCGCAACAGCCATTTATTTTAAGACTCTAGTAAAAATCCATCAGGAGCAGGGGAATTGTCAGCTTTAAGTTCTAATAGTTTTCTTTCCCTGCGAATTGCAATTGTTTTACATTCCTCCCTCCCTTTCACTTCCTGATTCACAACGATTTCTCAGATATGATTTGTTTCCTCTACAATGAAGACAGATGCAACATCTCTCTTCAATTTTTCTGCCATTTCCATATTTTCCATTATTAGTTCCCCATTCTCACTCTCTGGAGGACCACCACTCATTTTATTTACTCTGCTTTTAAAATACCATGAGAAACCCTCACCATCCTCTTTTATATTTCTGGCTAGCTTTCCCTTATACTCTAATTTTTCCCTTATTATTAACCTTTTAGTCATTCTTTGCTGTTCTTTCTATTCTGTCCAATCTCTTGCCTGCCACTCAAATTTGTGGAACGGCATGCTTTTTCAGTCATTCCATTCCAGTCACCTTTCCCAAAGACATGACCTCAATTTAAGTTGGCAATTTAAATGACCTGACCCTGAGACCAGCAATCTATTCCCTCTTCAGATTGAGTAGCTGTTATAATTCAGACCAGTCTCAGTAACTTTCTCTTGTTCTTGTGGAAATGCGTTATTGTGTGCCACAGGGAAAACAAACTTTTCTTACCTGACTGGAACAGAGCTTCGTCAACATCAAAAGGAATGGTGGACTTCCCAGCGTTAATTTTCTCATCACAGTTGATTCATGCGTATAGGTAAGGCTGAGTTCCATGACACCAGATCTCCACCCACTCCATTTGCTGCCACCTTTCTAACACCAGGCTACCCATTTTTGGGCAGTTCCATCCAAATCAGATAGTCAATGATATGCCCACTTAAATCATTATTTCCACTTCATTTGTATCATTTCCTCCTTTCACCATCATTAAACGAGCATCCAGTGTTGATTGGCCCTAGGCAACAGTTGAAAGAGAATTGTTGGAAGTGGGTGGTGCCACTAATCATGTCAGGAACTGCAGTTAGTTGAGGAAATAAAAAGAGATATTCCACCATAGTCACAGAGAATGTCATGAGAACCATTTCAATAGCTGGAATGAACCCTAATTTGGGGAGATTAATGTGTGGAGTTGGGTGTAAGATGGCCTCAGATTTGCAGTGTCACAACATTTCAAGGACTTTGAAGAAGAAAACCAAGTTAAAATGGAGTGGTTGTTTTCAAGGACAAAGAGGTCAATTAGAAGATTTGTTTGAGGTGCAAATGATGATGCCAATTTTATTAAGGGAGAATGATACCTGAGGGGAGAGAATTATTTAAAATGTGAAGTTTTTGATGGGGGAGCAGAATGTACTTTCAAGAACTAAACATTGGGTAACAGCTGCTCTCTGTCTAATAATATCTGCTAGACCATGTCCTTCATTGAAAGCCATCTGTTTCTCATTGGAACTTAGACAAAGTTATAAAGACTTGCTCTTCCTGCAGTTATGACTGATGATTGAAACAATTAGCAATGCAAGGAGAAGGGCACTTTACCTCCCAATCATACTACCCCCATCCCCAACAACCAAGTCCCCTATCTTCATCCTGCTTTCTGGCTGGTCTCTCAGACAATAGCAGTTAGTATTCTGGACAGGACATTAGACCTTGAACTGGATTTCAATCCACATTCTATTACCTCTGTAATATTGGGGGCGATTCTCCCATCGCGACCTGCAACCTTTCTGGCGGGTCGGGCTGGGAGATGCGCGTCGTCGGCCTTTTTCTGGGATTTGCGCCTGCGCCAGGAACACATGTGCATCTCCCAGAGCCGGAGAACAGTCGGAGTCCAGGCCATGCTGGAAACCGGCGGGAAGACAAGTGATTTGAATCTTTTTTTAATGTAGTTTAAGTATGTTTCGCATTTTATTATCGGGAACTTGCTGATCCCGATTGAATCTCCCACCCCGCCAGGAGTACATAATCCCGGCGGGGTATAGAGTAGCTCCCCACATTCGGGGAACTAGTGGGAGACCCCGCTGGAATTAAGGGGGGGGGAAATCGGGGCCCCCCCAGGGGATCGGGTGGCGGAGGGGTGGTGTCCCCTGGACATGGGCACCCTGGCAGTGCCAGCCTTGCCCCCTAGCACTGACCAAGGAGCAAAGTGCCCATGTCCAGGGGGCACCTTGGCACTGCCCATCGGGCATTGGGCAGTGCCAAGGGGGTGGGACCTACTGTGGGCGGAGACTAGGATTGATCCAGGGGGTGGGGAGTCCAGCTGCCATTGTGCATAGCAATCGATCTAGGATGGAGAGAGGGCAGCGATTGGGGTGGGCCAGGGAGAGGGGAGGGGGGCTGCTTCCTGAGGGGGATTTAACCCCGGGGGGGTCATCGGCGGTGGGGGGGGAGTCTGCCAGGGTGAGAGGAATTGCCACTGCTGTGGGGGGGGGCGGATGGGCTGGAGATTGGGGCGCTCCGGGGCAGGGGGGTTGGTGTCAGGGCTGGCTCGGGAATTGTTGTGGGGGCCATGGGGTGCTGGAGGGGCAGCACTGTGGGGGTCCCGGGCTGGCCAGCAATCGGGCTGGCCAGCAAACGGGGAGTCTGACAGATCGGGGCCACTGCACATACACAGATTTCCAAAACTGTCAGAGTCCGGCGCAAATAGTCCCCGCCCCCCTGGGTTTTTAATGATATTCACAACTGGGCCCTCTGTAATGCACAGAGTGGGAAGATTCGAGTGTGAAGTTGAACTGAGAAAACAGTCGTGATCTCGAACAGTTTTCCCACCAATTCAGCACTTTTGGGAGAATCGCCCCCCATTGTTTCTCTCTGTATTCTTGTTGATGTATATACCCATACCAACATTACCTTTAGGCTCACATTCTCCCTCTGCGATCGCCTCCGGAGTTTCTCATGACAGAAATTCAAATCTCTATCATCTGCATCCTTGTCTCATTCACCATCATCCTCGTCCTTGCTCTGTTGATTCACTGTTCCCCCAGCACACTGGATTCAACTTTCATCTACAACCTACTTTTAAACCCCTCTAGCCTTATCCCTCAACCTATGCCCTTTAGTTCCTTCCTTTCTCTACCACCAGTAGCAGAGCCTTCATTATAGCAGCCCTACTCAGAATCACAGAATTGTTACGGTGCAAAAGGAGACCATCTGGCCCATTGTGTCCGCACCAACTCAACAAATGAACATCATGACTTAGTGCCTTTCCCCTGCCTTTTCCTGACACCCCTGCACATTTTTCTATCAACCAATTATTTCTTGAATGCCTCGATTGAATGTGCCTCCACCACACTGCCAAGCGGTATTTCTTTTGCTTCTTTTGCATATCATTTGAAATCTGTCCCTCTTGTTCTTGATTCTTTTTACAGTTTCTCCCTATCTACTCTGTCCAGCTCTCTCATGATTTTGAACATCTCTATAAATTTTCCTCTTAACCTTCTTCTCTTCAAGGATAACAGTCCCAACCTCTCCAACCCATCTTCATAACTGAAGTTTCTCATCCCTGGAACCATGCTTGTAAACCTCTTTGTAATGTTTTCCCCAAACCATGTCACTTTGTCATTTTTCTTCCCTCAAACCTGCAATTGGATTGGTATTTGTTTCTCCTCTAAGCATTTTGGGATGTTTACTGCATTAAAGGGACTATATATAAAGGCAGGTTGAAACTACTACGTGATGCCCAGTACATAATTTATTATAAACAGTATTGCGTGGTCTGCACATCACAACAACTAACTGCCTGATACCCAAAAGAGAAAATGCTGGAAAGTCTCAGCAGGTCTGGCAGCATCTGTAAGGAAAGAAAAGAGCTGATGTTTTGAGTCCAGATGACCCTTTGTCAAAGCTCGACCAGAGGAGTGAGGATGGAGTCAAGATAAGAGGAAATAGGTTCGGTGGAGCAGGAGCAGGCTGACACAATGGGCCTACTAGGACAGTCCTTTTTGTGGATTTTGGGAAGTAGGTAGAAGCGGGCTGCCCGGGATTGGGAGATTATAAGGTTGGAAGCTATGGGGGGGAAGGCATCCGGAGGAAATGAGGTTGGTAATGGTGTTGAAGATAATGGCTTGATGTTCAGTGTTGTGGTCATGATTCAGGGGGAGGTAGGAGGAAGTATCTGAGAGTTGGCGCTCAGCCTCTGCGAGGTAGAGGTCAGTACGCCAGACGACAACAACACCCACTTTGTCGGCAGGTTTGATGAAAAAGTCGGGGTTAGACCTGAGGGAGCGAAGAGCGGAAAGTTCGGAAGGAGAGAGGTTGGAATGGGTGAGGGGGGCAGAAAAATTAAGACAGCCAATGTCCCGTTGACAGTTCCCAATGAAAAGATCAAGGGGAGGTAATTGTCCCAGTGGGGGTGTCCAATTGGAGGAGATAACTGCCTGCCTGGCTTCTTCACCTCAACAGTTCTCTACTCCAGAGTGCCCTGAATGCTTGATTATTGAGTATATTCAAGACTGCTCTGCTATACTTTTGGACAGTAAGGGAATGAATGAATGGGGCAGGAAAGTGGAGTTGAGATAAAGGATCAGTCCTGATCTTAATTGAATGGTGAAACAGGCTCGAGGGACCGTTTGACCTCCTCCTGTTTCATCTGTTCTTATAGAAAACCATCAGAAATACAATTGGACAAATGTAAATAATGCCTATCATTTCAGTCGTGAAAAAGTGTCTTTTTATTTTCTCAACAGTTATTTTAATTCATTTGTACCTCTTAAGTTCCGTAATGGCCAAAAACGTCCTTAATCAGTTGATCAAAACTTAGTTTATCATCATCAGGTTATTTCCTAAGATAGATTAACCTTGGCAAAAAGTTTTAAGAACTGATTCAGTGAAAAATACTGAGCAAAATTCTTTTCTGGTTCGGTATTGGTGCTGAATATTTCTATTGCCACCTTGTGGTTGAATGCATCTACAGCAATTATTTTTTTCCCCTTTGAAAGTATTATTTTCATTCTCCTCAATTTTTGCTTTTCTTCACTCGCAGGCATTACTTCATGCAAGGTTGTGATTGCACAGTGACTACCTGGCCTCTGATACCTCGCCAAGTGGAAACTTGATCTCTGAGAATTGGCAAGATATTTCAGCATGGTCATTATCACATGCTCTTTATGGGAGTTTGTTCTGTGCAAATTAGATCCTTCCGAACCTTCCATGTTTCCTGCGTTACGACAGTGACTACACATTGGCTGTAAAGTGTCTGATTGTCGTGACAAGTGTTATATAAGTGCAAGACTCTTATGTTCCTTTGATGCCATCAACCTCTGCTATATAACACACACTTTCCAACTGGAGTCTCGGGTTAATAATCAGGATATAAATTGACAGAGGTGGATACTCAGTGAGACCTTGGTATCCTCGTCCATCAGTCGCTGAAAGTAAGCACGCAGGTGCAGCAGGCAGTAAAGAAGGCAAATTGAATATTGGCCTTCATAGTGAGAGGATCTGAGCATAGGAATAGAAATGTTTTGCTGCAATTGTATAGGGCGCTGGTGAGGGCACACCTGGAGTATTGAGTGCAGTTTTGGTGTCCTTATCTGAGGAACAATGTCCTTGCTATAGAGGGAGTAACGCAAAGGTTTACCAATCTGATTCCTGGGATGGCAGGCCTGTCATATGAGGCGAGACTAAGTCAGCTATGATTGTATCCATTGGAGTTTAAAAGAGTGAGAGGGGATCTCATAGAAACTTATAAAATTCTAACAGGGTTAGACAGGTAGATTCAGAAAGAATGTTCCTAATGGTGGGGGGTACAGAACTAGGGTCATAGTTTGAGGGGTAAACCTTTTAGAACCGAGGTGAGGAGAAATTTCTTCACCCAGAGGGTGGTAAATGTGTGAAATTCACTACCACCGAATGTAGTTGAGGCCAAAATGTTGTGTGATTTCAAGAAGAAATTAGTTTCAGCTCTTGGCGCGAAAGGGATCAAGGGATATGGGGGGAAGGTGGGAATCAGGATATTGAACTCGATGATCAGCCATGATCATAATGAATGGTGGAGCAGGCTTGAAGGGCCGAATGGCCTACTCCTTCTTCTACTTTTTATGTAGAAGGAAGCATAGCTAAATTTTTCCAAGCAGGTCAGTTAAAACACTTGTACCACTGAGATCAGTTCAACAGGACATATTTGAATCAAAGCTGGATTCTTTCCTTTTGTTATGGTTCTGTTTTACATCATTCATATTATTGAGCAGTTACAATTGCATAATCAAAGGCAACCATTATGGCAAGATATATTTGACACATTTAGTACAGTTTTTTGAAAAAGAAGAAGTATTTGGTTGTATAAATAAAGAGAATGAAGTGGATATGGTGCATACAGACTTTCAGAAGGCAATTTAAGGTGCCTCAAATGAGCATGTTATAAAAATTGAGACACATAATGGAAACGTAGCAGCGTGGACAGCAAGTGAGATGACAGATGAGAAACAAAGGATTAGGATTAATGAAGGTTGTGGAGATTGGAAATGGTGTTATTTAGAGACTAGTCCTGATTGAGAAGCAATGTAAAAGACTAGTGGAAGTGTAGACTGCTGGCAGTTGTAATTTACTATCGAAAAGTGTGATATGAATTTTGGAAGAAAAGACAAAGAATATGAATATAAATTGAACGGAAAGAAGCTGAAGGGTGTGAAGAAGCAGAGAGATTTAAGGATGCAAATGTATAATTATTCGAAAGTGCAAGCTAATAACATCAAAAGAAAAAAGGGAGAAGGATTTTAGGTTTTATTATTAGGTATGTATATTACAATCCATTTGTATTAGGTTATTGTTAAACCAGAGTTACTGTTCTAGGCCACTGTTGCTATGTACTGTTTTGAATATTCAATTATAGAAAGGACTCAAAACCCCCGGAGATTATACAACATAGATTCACCAGTAGAGTATCTAATACAATAAACCAGGGTTATTGTGGCAGATATACGATTCTAGGATTATCTCCACTCTTGCACAGAAGGCTGGAGGGTATTTAATAGACATTTCTTAACTTATGAGGGGTTTTGATGGTGGGAAGTAAGAAAAGAAGATTTTACTTCGGGGAATTAATGACAAAAATAATTAATTTTAAATTTACACATCTTTTTACAAAAAAAGTGAGGAGAGAGGTTAGGAGAAATTTCTTTTTTTTTCACTTATATTATCTTGGATTTTGGATATTGCCAACTAGGCCAATCCTAGTTCCTTTAAGAAGGAGATGGTGAGCTTTCATTCTGAACTACTATAAACCATAGGTTGGTCTTGTTATGATTCTGGTCAAAGCACAATGAATAGAAGAAACATGACCAAAATGGTAAAATAAAGGATGATTTTATTGATTCCATACAATGATGGTCAGCAATACATTTACTAGACACAAATATCATATTTAAAATCAACCAGAATTCAGAACTTAAAGTTTATTTATTAGTGTCACAAGTAGGCTTACATTAGCACTGCAATGAAATTACTGTGAAAATCCCCTCGCTGGAGCTCTCAGGAGTACCAAGTTCAAGATTTGAACCCCGCTTACACCAAAACGGACAAAGAGTAACTTTTTCCAGTGAGTTCAATGGGAATAGATCATGTAAAGACAGCGATGTTATGCCATTTCATGTATTTGTCAAGACTCTTGGCTATGATACTGTTGTAATGCAACAGAAGGGCAGGACAACGCGCTCAGCAACTTACTAATTTCTACATTTAATTGGGTCGTGCATTTACCCAAGGTTACTGCCCAATTTACACTTGAATAATAGTGAGCACTGTTAACTTCACCATTATTTTTACTGCAAAATCTGGCCCAGGAGCTTTGTAGCTCAGTTGTGGGGGTTTTTTTTTGCTGAATTTTTCCATTTCCCTGTTGTTATTCTTTCTTTGTGATTCAATTTCTCTTCCAGATTTCAGCACCTTTTTCACACTGGAAAATCTTGCTATTTCGAAACTTTACTTAAGCATTATCAAAAAATATTAATGAAATAATTATTACATTGCCAGGTTTAACTGTTCTGATTTAAAGCATCTTCCAAGCCTTCTTTAACATAGAAACAAAGAAGATAGGAGCAGGAGGAGGCCATTCGGCCCTTCGAGCCTGCTCCGCTATCCATCACGATCACAAGGACCACCAATTGTCTGCAGGAACAAAAGAAGTATGAATAAATTCAAATGCTAGAAATCTGAAATAGTATCAGAGAATATTGTTCAGCCAGAGTGAGACAGAGAGGAGAGATTTATTGCAGGAGGGCTGGGGTAAGACATCTACTTTTAAAATACTTTTAACTTAAAAATAATACTTTTAATTTAGATTAAATTACTTTTTCGCGAGTGTTTTTTTTTAAACTTGGAACTCTAACCCGGAAGTAGGCCGCTGGGTGTTCTGGGAAGGGTCAAATTTTTCTTCAGCGCGCGGGAGGTTTAAAAGCAGGCCGCACTATTCAGCGGGCAGCATCGTTAGCGGGCAGTGGAGTGAGAAGGGCACAGAGTGAGAGCTGAAGGGCTTTGGCTCGAAGGGAATAGGCGGAAAGGGCGAGGCGGGGTACGTTTAATTCTTAAATACGTTTCTCTGTGTTCATTGAAATAATAAGGGAAATTATGAGTGTGAGGCCAGTCTGTTGTTCCCAATGTAGGATGTGGGAGGTCCTGGAGGCTCCTGGCCTCCTGGACGTCCATACCTGTGATGGGTGTGTCGAGCTGCGGTTCCTAAGGGACCATGTTAGAGAACTGGAACTGCAGCTCGTCTGGTTAGGGAAAATGAGGAGGTGATAGACAGGAGCTATCAGCAGGTGGTCACACTAGGACCACGGGAGGCAGACAAGTGGGTAACGTCCAGGAAGGGGAAAGCTCGGGTGATAGAGAGCACCCCGGTGGATGTGCCCCTTCACAATAAGTACTCCTGTCTGAGTACTGCTGGGGGGGAGAGCCCACCTGGGGGAAGCAGCAGTGGCCGTGTCTCTGGAGCAGAGTCCGGCCCTGTAACTCCGAGGGCTAAGGAAAGGAGGAGGAAGGCAGTATTAATCGGGGACTCAACAGTAAGGGGGTCGGACAGGCGTTTTTGCGGAGGCAGACGGGAGTCTCGGATGGTGGTCTGCCTCCCTGGTGCCGGGATCCGGGATGTCTCTGATCGCGTCCCAGATATCCTGAGGTGGGAGGGAGAGGAGCCAGAGGTCGTGGTACATATTGGTACCGCTGACATAGGTAGGAAGACGGAAGGGGTCATGAAAAGAGAATATAGGGAGTTAGGTAGACAGTTGGGAAGAAGGAACGCAAAGGTAGTAATCTCAGGAATGCTGCCTGTGCCACGGGAAAGTGAGAGTAGGAATGGAGTGAGGTGGAGGATGAATGCGTGGCTGAGGGACTGGAGCAGGGGGCAGGGATTCAGGTTCCTGGATCATTGGGACCTCTTTAGGGGAAGGTGTGACCTGTACAAAAAAGACGGGTGGCACTTGAATCCCAGGGGGACCAATATCCTGGCAGGAAGGTTGGCTAAGGCTACTGGGGAGACTTTAAACTGGAAAGGTTGGTGGGAGGGAATTGTGATGAGGTGACTGAGAGTGAGGAGGTTAGCCCACAAATAAAGAAGGATTGTAGACAGTGTGAGAGGGAGAATAGACGGGTGATGGAGAAGGGGAGAGCTCAGACCAAAGGTTTGAGATGTGTCTATTTTAAAACCAGGAGTGTAGTGAATAAAGTGGATGAGCTTAGAGTGTGGATCGATGCTTGGAAGTGTGATGTGGTGGCCATTACAGAGACTTGGGGACAGGGACAGGACTGGATACTTCAGGTGCCGGGTTTCAGATGTTTCAGGAAGGACAGAGAGGGAGGCAAAAGAGGGGGAGGAGTGGCACTGCTGATCAGGGATAGTGTCACAACTGTAGAGAAGGTGGGAGCCGTGGAGGGATTGTCTACGGAGTCTCTGTGGGTGGAGGTTCGGAGCGGGAAGGGATCGATAACTTTGCTGGGTGTTTTCTACAGGCCGCCCAATAGTAACAGGGATGTTGAGGAGCAGATAGGGAAACAGATCCTGGAGAGATGTAGGAATAACAGGGTTGTCGTGATGGGAGACGTTAATTTCCCAAACATCGATTGGAATATCCCCAGGGTAAGGGGTTTGGATGGGGAGGAGTTTGTTAGGTGTGTTCAGGAGGGTTTCCTGACACAGCATGTGGATAAGCCTACAAGAGGAGAGACTGTACTCGATCTGGTACTGGCTAATGAGCCTGGACAGGTGTCGGATCTCTCAGTGGGGGAGCATCTTAGGGATAGTGATCATAACTCTATCTCCTTTACGCTAGCATTGGAAAGAGATAGGATCAGGCAAGCTAGGAAAGTGTTTATCTGGAGTAAGGGGAAATATGAAGCCATCAGGCAGGAGATTAGAGGCGTAAATTGGAAGGAGGCATTCTCGAGGAAAAGTACTGAAGTAAGGTGGCAGATTTTCAAGGAATGTTTGTCTGGAGTTCTGCATGACAACGTTCCGATGAGACAGGGAGGCGTTGGTAGGTTACGGGAACCGTGGTGCACGAAAGCTGCGCTGAACCTAGTGATAAAGAAAAGGAAAGCGTACAAAAGGTTCAGAGAGCTAGGCGATGATAGGGATCTAAATGAGTATACGGCTTGCAGGAAGGGACTTAAGAAAGAAATTAGGAGAGCCAGAAGGGGTCACGAGAAGGCCTTGGCAGGTAAGATTAAGGAGAACCCTAAGGCGTTCTATAAATATGTGAAGAGTAAAAGGATGAAATGTGAAGGAATAGGACCTATAAAAGGTGAAGGTGAGAAAGTCTGTACAGAACCGGAAGAAATAGCAGAGGTGCTTAATGAATATTTTACCTCGGTATTCACGGTGGAAAAAGACCTGGGTGGTTGAACTACAGGATTGAGGCAGACTGAAAAGATTGAGTATGTGGACATTAAGAGAGAGGATGTGTTGGAAATTTTGAATAGCATCAAGATAGATAAGTCGCCGGGACCGGATGGGATGTACCTCAGGTTACTGTGGGAGGCGAGGGAAGAGATTGCAGAGCCTCTGGCGATGATCTTTGCGTCGTCGATGGAGACGGGAGAGGTTCCAGAGGATTGGAGGATTGCGGATGTCGTTCCTATATCCAAGAAAGGGAATAGGGATAGCCCAGGAAATTACCGATCAGTGAGTCTAACCTCAGTGGTTGGTAAGTTGATGGAGAAGATCCTGAGGGACAGGATTTATGAACATTTAGAGAAGTTTAGTATGCTCAAAAGTAGTCAGCACGGCTTTGTCAAAGGCAAATTGTGCCTTACGAGCCTGGTGAAGTTCTTTGAAAATGTGACTAAACACATTGACGAAGGAAAAGCGGTAGATGTGGTTTACATGGACTTCAGCAAGGTGTTCGATAAGGTCCCCGATGCAAGACTTCTCGAGAAAGTGAGAGGGCATGGCATCCAAGGGGCTGTTGCCTTGTGGATTCAGAACTGGCTTGCCTGCAGAAGGCAGAGAGTGGTTGTAGACGGGTCTTTTTCTGAATGGAGGTTGGTCACCAGTGGAGTGCCCCAGGGATCTGTTCTGGGGCCCTTGCTGTTTGTCGTTTTCATAAATGACCTGGATGAGGAAGTGGAGGGATGGGTTGGTAAGTTTGCCGATGACATGAAGGTTGGTGGTGTTGTGGATAGGTTGGATGGATGTCAGAAGCTGCAGTGTGACATAGATAGGATGCAAGACTGGGTGGAGAAGTGGCAGATGGACTTCAACCCGGATAAATGTGTAGTGGTCCATTTTGGCAGGTCAAATGGGATGAAGGAGTATAATATCAAGGGTAAGACTCTTCGCAGTGTAGAGGATCAGAAGGACCTTGGGGTCCGGGTCCATAGGACTCTTAAATCGGCCTCGCAGGTAGAGGAGGTGGTTAAGAAGGCGTATGGTGTGCTGGCCTTCATCAATCAAGGGATTGAGTTTAGGAGTCGGGAGATAATGATGCAACTTTATAAGACCCTCGTCAGACCCCACTTGGAGTACTGTGCTCAGTTCTGGTCGCCTCATTACAGGAGGGGTGTGGAAATGATTGAAAGGGTGCAGAGAAGATTTACAAGGATGTTGCCTGGATTGGTTGGCATGCCTTATGAGGATAGGCTGAGGGAGCTCGGTCTTTTCTCCTTGGAGAGACGAAGAATGAGAGGTAACCTGATAGAGGTGTACAAGATGTTGAGAGGTATAGATCGGGTGGATTCTCGGAGGCTTTTTCCCAGGGCTGAAATGGCTGCTACAAGAGGACACAGGTTTAAGGTGCTGGGGGGTAGGTACAGGGGAGATGTCAGGGGTAAGTTTTTCACTCAGAGGGTGGTGGGTGAGTGGAATCGGCTGCCGTCAGTGGTGGTGGAGGCAAACTCGATAGGGTCTTTTAAGAGACTTCTGGATGAGTTCATGGGACTTAATAGGATTGAGGGTTATAGGTAAGCCTATATATAGGTAGGGACATGACCGGCGCAACTTGTGGGCCGAAGGGCCTGTTTGTGCTGTATTTTTTCTATGTTCTATGTTCTAATATTGTTAGTACGCTACATTTGTAAGGAGAAAAAATCTCATCCCTATCATAGCACAGTTTTGAGAAAAACCCAGTGAATGGAAGCATGACCTCGATGGTAAATTAAAGGATTTAATGGACTCCATACAGTGAGTGGGTGGGCACCCACACAAGCTTCAGTGCTTAATACCTCACTGGATATCAGCCCAGGATTCAGAGTCAGCACTCGGAATTCCCCAGGACTATCTGCTTCAAGTTTTGGACCCGACACACTCTGAAGCAGTGGCAGGGGTACAAGGAGAGATTTTGTAGATAAAGGCAAAATACTGCGGATGCTGGAACCTGAAACAAAAAGAGAAAATGCTGGAAAATCTCAGCGGGTCTGACAGCATCTGTGCAGAGACAGTAGAGCCACCGTTTCGAGTCAGGATGACCCTTCGTCAGAGCTGATTTTGTAGAGTCTGCTGGAGGAGGCAAGACGGCAGGTTGGCAAGCAGCATTGCATGGGAGGCCGTGCGACAGATTTCCGTGGCAGGAATACTGTACGTATTCAGTGATGAGAAGGTAACAAAGTCTCAATAATTATTGACAGAAGTCTTGTTGATATGCTCAAATGCCCGCTTGATTGCAATTTTAATGGAATTTGACATGATTTGATCCTGCCTCCTACATTTAGTGAAACCCGTGTGCCTCACTGCACTGATCTTGGAGATGTTTTCACTGTGTAAAAACTTGCCGAGCTGACACTCTGAGGGGCGGAACCTCAGGCAGGAATTTTGTTTTTTATTCGTGGGACATGGGCGTCACTGGCTGGCCAGCATTTATTGCCCACCCCTAGTTGCCCTCGAGAGGATGGTACATTCATCGGCATGTAGGCACACAAGTCAGGTTCAACCGACTGCCGCAGACCCACGCCAGATCCTCGATGACTTGTGGGCCTGCCGATGTGTGCCACAATGGTACGAATAAATCCAGCTGACAACCACCAAACCAGACTCACTTCCCTCTGACACATTTGCTCATCAGTATAATGATTGAGCATCATTTTGCTTAAATGAGAGTTGAAGCTGCCTTCAGCTTCAGTTTCTCAGAAGACGGGGCGGCACGGTAGAACAGTGGTTAGCACTGCTGCTTCACAGCTCCAGGGACCTGGGTTCAATTCCCAGCTTGGGTCACTATCTGTGTGGAGTTTGCACTTTCTCTTCGTGTCTGCGTGGGTTTCCTCCGGGTGCTCCGGTTTCCTCCCACAGCCCAAAGATGTGCGGGTTAGGTTGATTGGCTATGCTAAAATTGCCCCTTAGTGTCCTGAGATGCGTAGGTTAGAGGGATTAGTGGGTAAATATGTAGGGATCTGGGGGTAGGGCCTGGGTGGGATTGTGGTCAGTGCAGACTCGATGGGCCGAATGGCCTCTTTCTGTACTGTAGGGTTTCTTTCTATGAAGACTAAGGAAATTTGGCATGTCAGCTACGACTCTCACCAACTTTTACAGATGCACCATAGAAAGCATTCTTTCTGGTTGTATCACAGCTTGGTATGGCTCCTGCTCTGCCCAAGACTGCAAAGAACTACAAAAGGTCGTGAATGTAGCCCAATCTATCAGGCAAACCAGCTTCCCATCCATCAACTCTGTCTACACTTCTCGCTGCTTCGGCAAAGCAGCCAGCATAATTAAGGACCCCACACTCCCCAAACATTCTCTCTTCCACCTTCTTTCATCGGGAAAAAGATACAAAAGTCTGAGGTCACGTATCAACCAACTCAAGAACAGCTTCTTTCCTGCTGCTGTCAGACTTTTGAATGGACTTACCTTGCATTAAGTTGATCTTTCTCTACACCCTAACTATGACTGTAACACTATATTCTGCACTCTCTTGTTTCTTTCTCTATGAACGGTATGTTTTGTCTGTATAGCGTGCAAGAAACAATAGTTTTTCTCTGTAGGTTAATACGTGTGACAATAATAAGTCAAATCAAATCAAATCAAATCAAACAAGCTAACATTTTCTGTGTCTATTTCCGTGCATATCCATGTCTTAATCACTTGCATACTTGATTCCGCCATTGCATTATTTATGCTTCTCCCAAGTTTCACTGTCCTTGAATGTTGCCAAAATAAAACTCATATCAACCTAGACCCATTCAGTCAAATATCCCACCTTCCATATATGTTGAAGGAGAGACTGTGGAATATTTTGAGCACTTCCCACACCTTGGCAGCCTGAAAATTGATGAGGACAAAATTGATGCTTACCACGTGACCATACTTGTTTGTGCTAAGTCTGAAGAAGGGTGTATGTTTGTGGGATGGTGTTTAACTTGGAACAACAAAGATAGCTAGCTGTCTGGAGCTATACTGTGTCATGTTTATGACTTGTAATTGGTAAAAGTTATGCTAATTCTTTTTGTTATATTTTAACTGTGTTCTTAAGTAAACTTTGTTTCATAAAAGCTTCCTAGTGAGTCACTTGAATCATACCTGGAGTGAAACACGTTATGCCCGCCAATGCCAAAATCAAAAGTAAAACTTAGGGTCCAAGCTAACTTCGCAAAACACCTTGGAATTTCTGGCCTGGGTCTTAACAGACTCACCAATCCTGGACTTCTGTCACTGCCCCTTGTTGCTGCTCTCACTTTCTAGTTTTTGGCAGCCAGGGGCAAGTGGGGCGAGGGAACTAAAGGCAAGGACATTGCTCCATGCACTGAGGGGCCCATAGAGACCAACCAGTCCTACTGCCCAGTGCTTTCTGCACATTATCACTGCCTCCGAGCAGAGGCCACGCTATACTTGAAATAATTCACATTACATATCCAAGTGCAAAATATAATTATTACTGTTTACATGTGAGTTTTTATGTTTCAGTTATTAAATATAATCTGAGCAAGTACACTGCAAGTACCAGACTGTAAAATTGATTCTGTTGTACATGAGAAGTAGTAATAGATAAGCTTGGATGCTATAACCATTATCCTGGAAAACAGATAGAAGCCATCAGTTGATAGGGGCCACACCTAACCTCTTGCCAGGTCTCCATTTGGAGAGGCAAGGTTTGATCAGGGATAGTCAGCGTGGCTTTGCCAGAGGGAGGTCATGTCTAACAAATTTGATTGAATTTTTCAAGGAGGTGATAGGGTGTGTAGATGAGGGGAGTGCATTTGATGTAATTTATATGGATTTCAGCAAAACCTTTGACAAGATCCCACATGAGTGACTAATAAAGATGGTAAAAGTGTATGGGATTCAGAGTAACTTGGCAAGTTGGATCCAAAACTGGCTTTGTGGTAGGAGAGAGAGGGTGGTGATAGAAAGCTGTTTGTCTGAATGGAGGACGATGTCTAATGACTTACCATAGGAATCAGTGCTAGGTCCCTTATTGTTCATGATCTATATAAACAATCAATGATATAGATAAGAATGTGAGGGGATGAAAAAAGTGGATTACACAAAGTTTTGCAGAGTGATTTAATAGTGAAGAAGAAGGTCTTAGGTTGCCTGAAGATAAAGATAGGTTGGTCAGATGGGCAGATCAGTGGCAAATGGAATTTAACCCTGAAAAGAGTGAGGTGATGATTCACAAGACAAGGGAATACTCAATGAATGGCATGAGACTAGAAAGCTCAGAGGGATCTTGGGATACTTGTCTACAGATCTTTGAAGGTGGCAGGACAGATTAATAGGATAGTTAAGAAGGCATATGGGATACTTGCCTTTATCAGTTATGGCATTGAGTATAAGAGCAAAGAGGTTATGCTGGAGCTGCACAAAACCTTGGTTAGGCCACAGCTGGAGTATTGTGTGCAGTCTGGTCACCTCACTATAGGAAGGATGTGATTGCACTGGAGAGGGTGCAGAAGAGATTCACTGAGATGTTGCCTGGCATAAAGCATTTGAGCTCTAAAGAAAGGCTGGATAGGCTTGGATTGTTTTCATTAGAGAAAACTGAGGGGAGCCATGATTGAGGTGTATAAGGTGAGGAGTATGGACGGGGTGGATTATTTTATGGTAAGAGGCAGGAGATTTAGAGGGGATCTGAGGGAAGGATTTTTCACCCAGAAGTGGGAGTCTGCAATGCGCTGCCTGGGAGAGTACTAGTGGAGGGAAACCTCAGCCTTTAAAAAGTACGTGGATGAGCACTTGAAATGTCGTAACATTCAAGGCTATGGACCACATACTGGGAAGTGGGATTAGTGAAGGTTTAGTGTAGTTTTGTCAGTGCAGACTCGATGGACTGAAGGGCCTCTTTACCGTATGATTCTATGACTCTATTACTCAAACAGAATTGGAAGGAGCTCAAGATTCTGGCTGGACGTCACCTTTGGTTCTCAGTGAAGGGACTCCTTATATCCATGGAAATGCTTTAGTTATGCCCTCTTTTTTTTCCAATCTTAACTGTGCCTCTTTCACGCTTCTGTCTCTGGGACACTTATTCCTTCGATCCCTTTTTTCCCCTACCCTTCTAACTTCATAGGTAGTACAACTAGGCAACCTCCATTGTAAATGGGCTTATTCTACACATTAAGGATGTACTTTTAGAAATAGTGGATGGGACTTTCCTCCTCCTCTGCAGCTTGTTTGACAGCGGCGAGAGGCAGCGTGCCGCTCACTCGCAGCGGGGTCTTATGGTCCCGCTGTTGCCAATGGGGTTTCCTATTGAACGCATCCCTTGCCACTTGGAAACCCGCAGTGGGGAGCTGTGCCAGCAGTGGGACTGCAAGATCCCACCAGTGTAAATGGCAACAAGAGTTCAGCTAATGTAACTAAGATCTTAGATAATGCACTGATGAGCTTTGCTCTGTTGCATTAGTCGGAGTAAAGAGTTATTAGAGGTACGTTTAGGAATTATACCTATTAAATGGGTGGATAATCATACCAAACTCACAATAGGTGATCCAGCTCTACACAGGAGCAGAGATTTGTAAAATTACCCTGACTGTGTTGTGTTTTGCTGCCTGTTGCTTTATTTTAATAACATGTTTTTTGTCACCATGTTATGTTGACTAACCTGAGTAATTAATCAAAAGAATCTGGATACAGTCTGATAGCAAGGTGAGCCCCAGATTACTGTTACACAATTGGTCTAAACTGTATACCATTTGACACAAACTGAGCTGCCAATAACAAATACTGAACAAAGAACAAAGAAAATTACAGCACAGGAACAGGCTCTTCGGCCCTCCAAGCCTGCACCGACCATGCTTCCCAACTTAACTAAAACCCCCTACCCTTCCGGACACCATATCCCTCCATTCCCATCCTATTCATGTATTTGTCCAGACGCCCCTTAAAAGTCACTATCATATCTGCTTCCACCACCTCCCCCGACAGCGAGTTCCAGGCACCCACCACCCAAATTTACCACACATCTTTCGTCTTAAAAATGACTGAATGACACGTGTTGCAGCATCCAGAATTCTTTATATGGACTCAGATTAAAGACATTCAACTTGGATGCACGTTGTATTATTTTGAGGAGAGGTAGAAATTTGAGGAGAGGTAGAAATTCCCTTCGGCCTGTTTTGTGGGCCTGTAATACATATTGTGCACAGAAGGTGGGACAAGGGGCTCAGGCAAAATTTGTACCTCAGGCTTCATTAGTGTCACAGTAAACCTTTGTATTCTCCAGCGCTCTCCCAACTTGCATTCTCGGAATTTCTGTCAGGTCTGTTTTTGGACTGGAAATGTGTCTGATCCAGCAGAAGCTGGTGCAAACTTGTCAGTACAACTCTCCAACAACATCTAAAAATGATCAAACTCACGGGCAGCTGTTATCTGTGGCCTGCTCTCACTCCAGCCTCAACCTCCTACTATTCTGCAGCACCATGTTCCCTTGGTGTCACTCACTAACTGAGCGCACTTCCACACGTCTCATGAAGCCACAACATCCGCATCACTACAAGGTGACCCAGGAACTTTTTGTTTGGTTGAAAGCATAAAATTCTTAGGTAACCAACATTTTTGGTTCACCTGTGTTTTTCCCGCAGGATAATAAAAACTTTACTGTAGGACAAGCTGTGTGTGGAGATGCGTGAATCAGTTTTGGGCAGTGTGTCTTGTTGGTGGCAGTCCTCAGAGGAGGCCAGAGGAGGGGGGAAAGGAGAATGGGGAGAGACAGGCAGCGGTCCCCAGGAATGTTCTGGAGGCTGGTAGACCCCTCATTAACATTTGTTTTAGATGAAGGTTGTAGATGCTTAAAAAAAACAACTCAACTATATATCTACAGAGCATTTGAAGCATTGCTCTTCAGAGCACTAACTCTCTCCTCCACCTTCACCCCATTTCCATTTATTTTATTTCATTTCATTTCGGCTCATTCACCCATTTTATCATCTTTCTCTCTCACTTCCATTTTTCCACTTCTCCATTCCAGCTCTCCTTCTTGCTCCCCCCCCCCCCCCCCCCGCCGCCAATCCCCACCCCCTCCTTCAGGGCAACTGCTCCATTCCTCAGGCAATCCTTTAACAACCTGTATCTCTGTTCTGCCATTCATGCATTCTGATCACTGAATAGGCAATTTTAGCACTTCCTCAGCCTTCTGTATCCTCATTTACGTTCCCTTTGTCCCATTCCACCCCCCCTCACCCCACCCTCATAGTATAAATCTCTGCAGATTCTCTTTGCGCTCAGCTCTGATGAAAGGTCATCCAGATTTGAAACATTGGCTCTAATCTCTTCCCACAGATGCTGTCAGACCTGCTGAAATTTTCCAGCATTTTCTGTTTTTGTTTCAGATTCCAGCATCCGCAGTATTTAGCTTTTATCTTACTATATATCTAGTTGGATAACTTTCAGGGAGCCTTGGGCACAGGATGTTGGTGCCTAAAATCGGCCCTCGTTGCATCCGTTTCACACTTGTAAAGTGAGTTTACGGTAGAGCTGTACCATCAGCAGTGTGACAGACTGGCCACCAGGTGGAGATGTTGACTGTATTCTTGCTGTTACTTGCGGCACTAAAACCGGGTGCCTGATCATTTCTAATGGGATTAAGTCAAGCCTGTAGAATTTTCCTTGCTTCATTAATGGTAGTAAAAAGATCCAACAAAAGCAAATGGTTTACCTCATCTGCAGCATTGCACTCAATATGTAAATCAATGTAGCCTGAGTCATAGAATCCTGAATTGCAATTTCTTTCACCGTAGAATATGCTTTTGAGTTGGACAGACTCAGCTGCTGTATTCAGTTTTCAGGACGTTCGAAATAATAGGATCGTAGAATCCCTACATTGCAGAAGAAGGCCATTTGGCCCATCGAGCCTGTACCAACAACAATCCCGCCCAAGTCCTATTCCTGTAACCCCAAGTATTTAACCTGCTAACCCCCTTGACACTAAGGGAGAATTTAGCGTGGCCAATTAACCCAATCAGCACATCTTCGGACTGTGGCAGGAAACCGGAGCACCCGGAGGAAACCCATGCAGACACAGGGAGAACGTGCAAACTCCACACAGACAGTGACCTGAGGTCGGAACCAAACGCGGGTCCCTGGCGCTGTGAGGCAGCAGTGCTAACCATTATGCCACCATGCCACCACAAATTTATTTCCAAGATGTCATTATTTAGTTAAACTACCTACGAAATTCTGAGAGTAAATAAATGAAAGGAAAATTTGACCTTATTTCATCCAGGGACCCAGGTTCGATTCCCAGCTTGGGTCACTGTCTGTGTGGAGTCTGCACATTCTCCCAGTGTCTGCGTGGGTTTCCTCCAGGTGCTCCAGTTTCCTCCCACAGTCCAAAAGACGTACTGGTTAGGGTGCATTGACCATGCTAAATTCTCCCTCAGTGTACCCGAACAGGTACTGGAGTGTGGCGACTAGGGGATTTTCACAGTAACTTCATTGCAGTGTTAATGTCAGCCTACCTGTGAAACTAATAAATAAACTTGAAACTTTAACTGTTGCTCAGGTGGTAAAAGGTCCAATTTTACAACTATATCCCATTCCTCACCAAGGCCTGAAATACATACAAATACATACCTAGACATAATAGCTCAGGCAGTATTCAGGAGACCCTGACAAATGCACTAAAATGCATGATGCTAATTGTTGATATGCTAATGATGGTCCGAATGCCTATTCTTGGTCTGAAATTGTTCTTTAAAGGGACTGCTGGAGGTGGACAATATATAAGTAAGTTTATTTTCTTTTAAGTTAAGTGACTCTGTGGCGCTCATAATTGCCCCACTTCCAGTTTACTGCCCCCTCATTCCTTCCAGCATTTTTTGAGAGCCACTGTTTGCAACACAGTTGTAGCCTAAAGTGATTCAGGAAACAACTGAGGGTGGCTCAGGAGGCTTCAGAGTCTCCTGCATCTCTTTGGGGAAAGTCTGTATTTTACTTTGGTACAATGCCCCCTTTAAGGGGACATTGGCATCTGGCAGAATGCTTCATCACCAGAACTTTCAAACAAGCACCGAGACCTGGCTTGGCTGGTGGTGAGAAGGGCACTCCCCGTCAGATCCTTCATGCACGCTCGAGGTCTCAACACCACCGCACGCTGCCCTCGAAGCGGCTGCGGGGCTGATGAGATGGTCGCACACCTCCTTGTGGAATGTGCCTTTGCAAAGAAGGTCTGGAGTGAGATGCAGTGGTATTTGTCGAGGTTCGTCCTGAGCAGCTCAGTGACGCAGGACTCTGTGCTCTACGGGCTGTTTCCAGGGACGCACACCGAGACAAATATCAACTGTTGTTGGCGGGTCATCAACTCGGTGAAGGACGCTCTTTGGTCCGCCCAAAACTTGCTGATCTTCCAGTGCAAATATTTGTCCTCGACCGAGTGTTGCAGACTGGCACATTCCAAGGTCCAGGACTACGTGCTGAGGGACGCTGTCAAGCTTGGGGCAGCTGCCACATAGGCACAGTGGGGAAAGGCCACTGTTTAAAGCCTTTCAACCAAGGCAGACCGAGGGGCCAGAAACTGCGTGACTGTGTGCAACTCTGTAAAAACAGCACACAGTGAAACGTGACGAATGTGTAGAGTTTGTTGAAAAACTGAACTGCAATGTATGTAATGTCTTGGAACTGAGCACTGTAAAATACTGAAGTTAAGGAAATTGTAAATATGACTGTTTTTGCACTGTTTGTAATGATTGGAAATGTTGTTTCAGTAATGGTTCATTTCAGAGTATGAATAAAATATATTTTTGAAGTAAAAAAACAATGTTCCCTTTAAGACCAAATTGAACGGGAGATAATTCTGAAAGAGGGTTCATTGGTTTACTGATTATGACATAATTAGCTTCGAAGAAATGTGTCCTGGGGTTGCAGAGGGGATGAAAATCTAAGAAGGAAGATGGTAAATGGAAAGCAATTGCAGCAGTGGGGCATTCCGGCCTGCATGGGGGCAGTCTTTCAGAATACACAGAACTGATGTAAATGGAAACCAACAAGGGTCTCGCTGAATGGGCCAGTTTTCAGTTTGATCGTTCAGAACAGATCCTGTGTGGAAGCTCTGAGAATATGGCAGAGACGATGTTACTGTGTGTTGTACATTTGGAAAGGAAGGAGAACTGAAATCAGGAAGAGCAGATTGGACAAGACCCATTGCTGCTGCTTCAATCTTGCCACAGCCCATCAGAGTGTTTGAAGGGATTGGGGATTCGGTGCTAATAGGACTGTCGTGATCCAAGTGAGAGACGATATAGACATGCGCCTTGTCGGTTTAAAGATGTCTGGGAACTATGGATGGAAAATGGCTGCTTTGGGTGGAAAATGAAGTGAGATGCCCTGAATAGCAGAGGCTGAATGGGAAAGACTGTGGGCGTGATCTTAACGTCTGTTCATGCTACGCTCCCGCTGCAGTGAGGTCAGAGAATTTGGTGGCCAGCCAAATCTCCATTCATTGCGGTGGGACGGGAAAATCCCACCAGTGTGAACAATGGTAAGTTTCCACCCTGGGAGTTTGCACCTGGTGTCACATTTGTGCGGGAAATAATGCGAGTGCTTGTAAATACTTGAGTCATACCTGTTGCATCGACCATTTAAAGCAAACCTTACCTTTTTATTTGAAATATCCTTTGCTTGTTAATTAACATTTGAATTATGTTAATTTTAGTTGTTTGTTTTTACAGTAGAAGTTTAAAAAAGTGTAATCTTGTCTATTGGTCTCCTTTCTGTCGGCATCATTGGGATTCATAGAATCATAGAGTCCTAGAGGTTTACAGCATGGAAACAGGCCCTTTTGCCCAACTTGTCCATGCCGCCCTTTTTTTAACCAGTAAGCTAGTCCCAATTGCCCACATTTGGCCCATATCCCTCTAAAGCCATCTTACCCATGTAAATGACCAAATGCTTTTTAAAAGGCACAATTGTACCCACTTCTACTACTACCTCTGACATCTTGTTCCAGACACTACCATCCTCTGAGTGAAAAAATTGTTCCTTTTGTGTCTCTCCCCTCTCATCTTAAACCTATGCCCTCTAGTTTTAGACTCCCCTACCTTTGGGGAAAGATATTGACTATCTAGCTGATCTGTGCCCCTCATTATTTTATAGACCTCTTTAAGATCACCCCTCAGCCTCCTACACTCCAGAGAAAAAAGTCCCAGTCTATCCAGCCTCTCCTTATAACTCAAACCATCAAGTCCCAGTAGCATCCTAGTAAATCTCTTCTGCATTCTTTCTAGTTTAATAATATCCTTTCTATAATAGGGTGACCAGAACTGTACACAATATTCCAAGTGTGGCCTTACCAATGTCTTGTACAACTTCAACAAGACGTCCCAACTCCTGTATTCAATGTTCTGACCAATGAAACCAAGCATGCCGAATGCCTTCTTCACCACTCTGCCAACCTATGACTCCACTTTCAAGAAGCTATGAACCTGTACCCCTAGATCTCTTTGTTCTATAACTCTCCCCAATGCCCTACCATTAACTAAGTAAGTCCTGCCCTGGTTCGATCTACCAAAATGCATTACCTCGCATTTATCTAAATTAAACTCCATCTGCCATTCGTCAGCCCACTAGTCCAATTGATCAAGATCCCATTGCAATCCTCAATAACCTTCTTCACTGTCCACTATGCCACCAATCTTGGTGTCATCTGCAAACTTACTAACCATGCCTCCTAAATTCTCATCCAAATCATTAATATAAGTGACAAATAACAGTGGACCTAGCACCGATCCCTGAGGCACACCGCTGGTCACAGGCCTCCAGTTTGAAAAACAACCCTCTACAACCTCCCTCTGTCTTCTGTCACGAAGCCAGTTTTGTATCCATTTGGCTACCTCACCCTGGATCCCGTGAGATTTAACTTTTTGCAACAATCTACCATGCGGTACCTTGTCAAAGGCCTTGCTAAAGTCCATGCAAACAACATCAACTGCACTGTCCTCATCGATCTTCTTGGTTACCCCTTCAAAAAACTCTATCAAATTTGTGAGACATGATTTTCCACTCACAAAGCTATGCTGACTGTCCCTAATCAGCCCTTGCCTCCCTAAATGACTGTAAATCCTGTCTCTCAGAATACCTTCTAACAATGTAAGGCTCACTGGCCTGTAGTTCCCAGGCTTTTCCCTGCAGCCCTTTTTAAACAAAGGCACAACATTTGCCACCCTCCAATCTTCAGGCATCTCATCTGTGGCTGTTAATCATTCAAATATCTCTGCTAGGGGACCCGTAATTTCCTCACTAGTCTCCCACAACGTCCTGGGATACACTTCATCAGGTCCCGGGGATTTATCTGCCTTGATGCGCTTTAAGACTTCCAGCACCTCTTGCTCTGTTATATGTCCACTCCTCAAGACATCACTGTTTATTTCCCCAAGTTCCCTAACATCCATGCTTTTCTCAACAGTAAATACTGATGAGAAATATTCATTTAGGATCTCACCCATCTCTTGTGGATCAGCACATAGATAACCTTGTTGATCCTTAAGAGGCCTTACTCTCTCCCTAGTTACTCTTTTTCCCTTTATGCATTTGTAGAATCTCTTTGGATTCTCCTTTGTCTTATCTGCCAAAACAATCTCATGTCACCTATTTGCCGTCCTGATTTCTCTCTTAACTCTACTCTTATACCCACTGTACTCTTCAAGGGATTCACTTGATCCCAGCTGCCTATGCATGTCATGTGCCTCCTTCTTCTTCTTGACCAGGGCCTCAATATCCCAAGTCATCCAGGGTTCCCTACTTTAAAGTTTATTTATTAGTCACAAGTGAGGCTTACATTAACACTGCAATGAAGTTACTGTGAAGTTCCCCTATTCGCCACAGTCCAGCGCTTGTTCGGGTCAATGAACCTAAGCGGCATGTCTTTCAGAACATGGGAGGAAACCGGAGCACCCAGAGGAAACCCACGCTGACACGGGGAGAATGTGCAAACTCCACACAGACAATGACCCAAGCTGGGAATCGAACCCAAGTCTCTGGCGCTGTGAAGCAGCAGCGCTAACCACTGTGCTACCGTATCATCCCAGCCTTCTTCCAGCCTTGCTCTTCACTCTAAGAGGAATGTGATTACTCTGAACCCTGGTTAATACATTTTTGAAAGCCTCCTACTTACCAGACATCCTTTTTCCTGCCAACAGACTCCCCCAATTAACTTTTGAAAGTTCCTGTCTGATACCATCAAAATTGGCCTTGCCAATTTTAGAATTTTAGGCTTTTAGGCCAGACCTATCGTTCTCCATAGCTATCTTAAAGCTAATGGAATTATGGTCACTGGTCCCAAAGTGACCCCTCACTAACACTTCTGTCATCTGCCCTTCCTTATTTCCCAAGAGGATCCCTATCTTTTAAAAGTTATTAGTCACTGTGGGGATCGTAACAGAGACCATCTCTGTTTCAGACTGGAAAATCAGCCTGAACAGGTTCCTTGTCACGCTCACTTTCAGCAGTGTCATGTTCAAATACTTGGCATAGCTTTTCGTGGACATAACCTAACCTAAACCTAACACATGATGACTAAGAAATGTTTTAATAGGTTTTAACTCGGAATTTAAAATACCCCCCAAAAAAACAGAGCTGTTATTTTACTTTGATCAATTATTTTGAACAGATAAACACCTTCACCTGCACTGTTACTTATCAGTTTAAGTGACTGCGGGGAGCAAACTGATATAAAGCCAGCAAATGTGTGATTGCCCTGGATGTGAAGAGTGATCATCAATTCTGTGCTGTTTCACTCAGGGCCTAAGCAGAACAGTGCAAGTTCTTGGGAAATTATAATCAAGCATGAATAGTGGTGTAAATCACTTCCACCATAATTTCCTAGGACGTCTATGATGTAAAAGGAATCCAGTGCCATAGAGGCCCAAATTTCCAGGAAATTCTCAGTCAATATTTGACAAGGTAGTAATATGGGAAATAGGTATATCTCTGCTTGATTGAACTTTTCACTTAAAGTAGTTTTTAAATGAAAAATTATGCAATTATGATAATGTGCATTAAGCTTTGAAGCCACATTTATAAAAGCATCACGTATCTATCCTGAATTATCTGTGAATAAACTGCCAGAGCTGGCAGTGGGAAATAGTTACTGTTATAAAGGCTCTACTTTGCCATTTGTTTCACAGTTGGATGACTGTGTCACATTGTGGAATAGCGCAGCGGCCCTGAATTTTACAGGCTGGGCAGGAGTCCATCACCAGGCAACGAAAGGTGGAGAGAATGGAGAGATTGTGGGCCAAACTCCGATTGCAGTGAGGGAGGGGGCTGCTGAAGAACAGAGTGGGGGGGTGGCTGTTGGGATTGAGGGGTACTGCAGGTTGGATCACATGGGCCTTTGACTGTTTGAGACATTGTAGCTTGTAGGCCTGAGGGAGCCACGTGGAACTCTCCTTTTCCTTCAAGCCCACGAGCAGTGCTGCAAAAGCATTTACCTGCTGGATTCCATGGTTCTCACCCCTATTCCCTCCCCCCTCTTCAGCTGCTTGGTTTTCTGAGCCCTGGAAAATCCAGCCTACAACCACTGAATATACACATGGCTGCTAAAATATAAGGTCTACAGCATCACTTTAATACTATAATCCCTGAACCAGTTATCGAAGGCTGGTTACTCGCTTAACCTCCCACCCATTCTGGTTAAACTGGAACGGGGGTAGATCTTTTAGTTCTTGATCCTTTTCCATCATTCACTGAGGTCATGGTTGATCTACACCTTAACTCTGTCTGCACCTTTTGCCCCACATATTCTTTAATACCTTTGGGCATTAAAGAGCAGTCTCAGATTTAAAATTTACCATTGATTTAGAAATTTTCTAGGAAGAGACTTTCGAACTTCTACCATGTACATGGAAATGTTTCCAAATTTCATTCCTGAAAGGTTTGCCTCTAATTTTCAGATTATGTCCCTCAGTCTTGGGCACCCCAACCAGTGGAAATAGTTTCAATCTGCCCGATCCAGTTTCCCATAATATTTTTATAAAATTCTGACCAAATCAGCCCTTTAACCTTTTAAATTAGAACCCTTGTTTGTGTAATTTACGTATAATTTAACCCGTGTAGTCCCGGTGTCATTCTGCTAAATCTATGCTGCTCTTCTTAGAAGGCCTGGGGGTGAGGTACCCAGAAGATAATTTATTCCTGTCATGAGTAGGCTTGCATTAACACTGCAATGAAGTTACTGTGAAAATTCCATATGCAGTACTCCGGATGTGACCAAGACTTCCGGGCAGCACGGTGGCACAATGGTTGGCACTGCTGCTTCTCAGGGCCAGGGACCCAGGTTCAATTCCGGCCTTGGGTCACTGGCTGTGCGGAGTCTGAACATTCCCCCAGTATTTGCATGGGTTTCCTCTGGGTGCTTTAGTTTTGTCCAAAGGATGGGCTGGTTAGGTGCACTGGCCATGCTAATTTCTCCCTCAGTTTACCTGAATGGGCACCAGAGTCTGGCGACTAGGGGATTTTCACAGCAAAGTGTTAATGTAAGCCTACTTGTGACACTAATAAAATGAACTTTAAAACTTTGTACAGCTGATGCATGACTTCTATCTCTTTGTTTTCCAGTTCTCAGACCTGAATTCCATTTTTGATTATTTTCTGTACTTGCTCGTGATGCACTAAGTGTCTTTAAGCCTCCACGTTTCCTAACTTTTCACCATTTAGAAATTATCCTGAAGTGGTTGACTTCCCATTTGCCGGAAATTCATTTCCCACAGTTCTGCTCCAGTAAGCACTTTTACAACAAGTTAAAATCGTTTTCCCATTTTTCACAATTTTACTCTCACGCACCAGTCAGTCCTTAAGGTTTAAACTGGCCACAGTGAATCTGTTTAACTTCAGTTACCTTTGTCAGTTCTTTGCCATCAGCATTCATCATTATTTAATACTCTTTATCCACATTGTACTGTGGATTTTCAGTTTAGATAAGGGCCACTGCAGAATCTCAGGACATGTAGTAATATCCAACCTGACCAGGAGAGGGCAATATTATTCCACTTTTAATATCACAATGTTGTAAAATGTCGCACCAACTTTTGAGAGTTCCTGATAAGTTTGCTGCATGTTCTGAAGCTGAAAACTTTGTGAGATGATGTTTAAATCCTCCAACACGTTATATTTTTGCAAATTGATAGTAATGTGAGTTGTTTTAAGATTGTTATGTTTTGGAACTATACTTTAATTTAGAGTAAAACAGAGAACTGAAGGAGGTCATGTGAATATCTGTTCTGAGTTCTGCTGACAAGAAACCAGGGCAACTTGATGGTTAAAGATTAAAGGGGGTCCACATTGTTTCACAGGGAAGAAGAGACAAAGTGTTCACATGTAGAGACATTGGTGGAAGCTTCTGTGCTGCAAGTGTTGGACTCCAAAGTCCCAGGAAAGTGTTAAAAATGTCAGGTTTTGGTAAATGTTTATACTTTTTTAATACTCCATTTAATTTCAAGATTGAATTATGTTGAGTGGGGGAGTCCAGAACTAGGGGTCATAGTTTGAGGATAAGGGGTAAACCTTATAGAACTGAGGTGAGAAGAAATTTCTTCACCCAGAGAGTGGTGAATGTGTGGAATTCACTCCCACAGGATGTAGTTGAGGCCAAAACGTTGTCTGATTTCAGGAAGAAATTAGATGTAGCTCTTGGGGTTAAAGGGATCAAGGGATATGGGGGGGGGGGGGGGGGGGTCAGGATATTGAATTTGATGATCAGCCATGATCATAATGAATGGCGGAACGCACTCAAAGGGCCGAATGGCCTACTCCTCCTGCTTCTAGTTTCAGTGTTTCTAATAGCTAATCTGCATGTCTACCTGCATACAAGGCCCACATGATTCACATTGCTATAGAGGTAGGCTTTGAGAGGGAAGGGTCCATTAGAAAGCCATTGGAAGATTAGATTACAAAATATTCCTGAAGTGCACAAGCACAGAGGTATGCCAGGATCCGAGAGAGAGAGAAAAGGAACAGATAGAAGTGGCAAGCCTCTAAGGGTCACCCGAAGGATTGAGATTTGTAACGGTTAATTTTTAGTGCCTAGAGAAATTAACTGGTAATAGTTAATCTTCTCATGTCATTAAAAGGGACTAAAATGGAGAAAATTCCTGTGACAAATTCAGTTTGTATCTAACTGCACAGATCCAGCAACGTTTCACAGATCAATGCATTTCAATGGTGAGGCAGACAGTGAGATGCTGTTTTCATGAAGCTAACAGCAGAGTGGCACATCTTGGACAGCAATATTTACACTTCCAAGCTTAATAACACATCTGACCAAGCTTGAAATTGCTGCAGTATTTGCGTATAAATAATGGCCAGTACTATTAGCCTCAGCATAATTTTGACATCAAATTATAGTCTATTATCTTTGCAATTTAAAAAAAAATGTTTTTCCCTATCTAGTCGTATCCGCTCATTTATAAATACTAATTTAATGGTCTTACTGAGACAAATCATTTGTATTATTCTGTTGGTTATATTGTAGGATAGACCCAGAGAAAATGCATTTGTTCTGCACCTGGTGACTGTGTCTTTTGTCTCTAAAAATAAAGAAAGCAAACATATTCTGAACTTCACGGCCAGGAGTAAATGGATTTAAATTTATATTCTTTGCACATGTTGTATTGCATTGGCAGCAACTCTCGTGATGTTTTAGAGCTAAAATAAGCAATTCCTTACGTTAGCACATTATGAAAAGCTCTCTCCTGAGTTACCAATCCTCCATGAGGAAGAGAAATGGAATGTTGGTGTTTATTGCAAAGGGAATTGTGGACAAAAATAGGGAAGTACAGCTGTATAGGGCTTTCGTTCGACCACATCTGGTGTACGGTGTGCAGTTTTGGCCTCCTTAATTAAGAAAGGATATAATTTCATGAAAAGGAAGAAAGTGCAGGGCTACAGGGAGAAGGCTCAATTCAATAAGTGAATAGCTCCTTTAGAGAGCCAGCAGGCTGAATGGCCTCCTTCTGTACTGTGGTAAACCACTGTTAGCTTATTGCCTGTGTGTGCGTGTGTGTGTGACATGCCTGGGCATGCCCCTGCTGGCCCTGCCTGAGACTCCTCCCCCCCCAGTCCAGGTATAAAGGTGACTGCTCCCAACCCCCCTGCCTCAGTCGCCGGACCAGTTCATCAGCATGGGTGTGCTCCAAGTCTTTTGCGAATAAAAACCTATTTGTTCTTGCATACAAACTAGTCTTTGTTTGATTGATAGTGCATCATGTACTATATCCATTCTAGATTTCTATGATTAGGAGCAGTTCAGAAAAGGTTCACCTGATTGATAGCTGGGGGAAAGGAAATTATGATGCGATTAGGTGAGATTTAGCTGGCATAGGTTGGGGAAGGAAACTGCAGGGGATGAGCACAATTGTAATGTGGAACTTGTTCAAGGAACAGCTACTACGCGTCCTTGATAAATATGTACCTGTCAGGCAGGGAGGAAGCAGACGTGTGAGGGAACCGTGGTTTACTAAGGAGGTTGAATCTCTTGTGAAGAGGAAGAAGGAGACTTATGTTAAGATGAGACGTGAAGGCTCAGTTAGGGCGCTTGAGAGTTACAAGTTAGCCAGGAAGGACCTAAAGAAAGAGTTAAGAAGAGCCAGGAGGGGACATGAGAAGTCTTTGGCAGGTAGGATCAAGGAAAACCCTAAAGCTTTCTATAGGTATGTCAGGAGTGAAAGAGTGACTAGGGTAAGATTAGGGCCAGTCAAGGACAGTAGTGGGAAGTTGTGCGTGGAGTCTGAAGAGATAGGAGAGGCACTAAATGAATATTTTTCATTGGTATTCACACTGGAGAGAGACAGTGTTGTCGAGGGGAGTACTGAGATGCAGGCTGTTGGACTGGATGGTATTGATGTTCATAAGGAGGAGGTGTTAGCAATTCTGGAAAGGGTAAAAATAGATAAGTCCCCTGGGCTGGATGGGATTTATCCTAGGATTCTCTGGGAGGCTAGGGAGGAGATTGCAGAGCCTTTGGCTTTGATCTTTGTGTCGTCATTGTCTACAGGAACAGTGCCAGAAGACTGGAGGATCGCAAATGTTGTCCCCTTGTTCAAGAAGGGGAGTAGGGACAACCCTGGTAATTATAGACCGGTGAGCCTTACTTCTGTTGTGGGCAAAGTATTGGAAAGGATTATAAGAGATAGGATTTATAATCACCTAGAAAGGAATAATTTGATTAGGGATAGTCAGCACGGTTTTGTGAAGGGTAGGTCGTGCCTCACAAACCTTATTGAGTTCTTTGAGAAGGTGACCAAAGAGGTGGATGAGGGTAAAGCGGTTGATGTGGTGTATATGGATTTCAGCAAAGCGTTTGATAAGGTTCCCCATGATAAGCTTTTGCAGAAAATATGGACACATGGGATTGAGGGTGATTTAGTGGTTTGGATCAAGAATTGGCTAGCTGTAGGAAAACAAAGGGTGGTGGTTGATGGGAAATATTCATCCTGGAGTTCAGTTACTAGTGGTGTGCCGCAGGGATCTGTTTTGGGGCCACTGCTGTTTGTCATTTTTATTAATGACCTGGATGAGGGCGTGGAAGGATGGATTAGTAAATTTGCGGATGACACTAAAGTCGGTGGAGTTGTAGACAGTGCGGAGGGAAGTGGCAGGTTACAGAGGGACATAGATAAGCGGCAGAGCTGGGTTGAGAGGTGGCAAATGGAGTTTAATGTGGAAAAGTGTGAGGTGATTCACTTTGGAAGGAGTAACAGGAATACAGAGTACTGGGCTAATGGTAAGATACTTGGTAGTGTGGATGAACAGAGGGATCTGGGTGTCCATGTGAATAGATCCCTGAAAGTTAGCACCCAGGTTGATAGGGTTGTTAAGAAGGCGTACGGTGTGTTAGCTTTTATTGGTAGAGGGATTGAGTTTCGGAGCCAGGAGGTCATGCTACAACTGTACAAAACTCTGGTGCGGCCGCATTTGGAGTATTGCGTACAGTTCTGGTCACTGTATTATAGGAAAGATGTGGAAGTGTTGGAAAGGGTGCAGAGGAGATTTACCAGGATGTTGCCTGGTATGGTGGGAAAATCGTATGAGGAAAGGCTGAGGGGCTTGAGGTTGTTTTCGTTAGAGAGAAGAAGGTTAAGAGGTGACTTAATAGAGGCATACAAGATGATCAGAGGATTAGATAGGGTGGATAGTGAGAGCCTTTTTCCTCGGATGGTGTTGGCTAGCACGAGGGGACATAGCTTTAAATTGAGGGGTGAGAGATATAGGACAGATGTTAGAGGTAGGTTCTTTACTCAGAGAGTAGTAAGAGCATGGAATGCCCTGCCTGCAGCAGTAGTGGACTCGTCAACATTAAGAGCATTCAAATGGTTATTGGATAAACATGTGGATGATATTGGAATAGTGTAGATTAGAGGGGCTTTAGATTGGTTCCACTGGTCAGCGCAACATCGAGGGCCGAAGGGCCTGTACTGCACTGTAATGTTCTATGTTCTATGATTCCTGGAATGAAGGGGTCAACTTGTGAGAAAAGCTTGAGCAGGTTGTGTCTATCACTGGAGTTTAGAAGAATGAGAGGTGTCCTTATTGAATCATATAAGATCCTGAATGGACTTGGTAGGGTGGATACTGAGTGAATGTTTGTCCTTGTGGGGGAGACTAGCACTAGGTGACACAGTTTAAAAATGAGGGATCTCCCAGTTCAGACTGAGATAACGAGAAACATTTTTCTCTGATGGTCATTTGTCTGTGAAATCCTCTTCCCCGGTGAGCAGTGGGGGCTGGGTTATTGAATATATTCAAGGATTATGGGGATGAGGTGGGGTGCTGCTTTGTAGATGGTGGACAGGCTTTGGGGAGTCAGGAGATAAGTTATTCGCTGCGGAATTACCAGTCTCTGATCTATATGGCTTGTCTACTTCAGTTTCTGGTCAATGGTAACCCCCAGAACATTGATAGTGGGAGATTCAGTGTTGGTAAAACCATTAAATGTGAAGGGTATATAATTGGATTCTGTCTTGTTGGAGATGGCCACGGTCTGGCACTTCTGTGGCCCAATGTTATTTTCCACTTATCAGCCCAAGCCTGAATGTTGTCCAGTTCTTTCTATATATGGATGCAGGCTGCTTCAACATCCGAGGATAGTGTTGCACACTGTGCAATCATCAGTGAGCATCCCAACTCTGACCTTATGATGGAGGGAAGATCATTGTTGAAGCAGCTGAAGATTGTTGAGCTCAGGACATACCCTGAGGAACTCCTGCAGTAATGTCCTTGTCTGAAATGATTGGCCTCCAATACACACGAGCATCTTCCTTTGTACTAGGTATGACTCCAGCTCATGGAGAACTTTCCCCTGTGTTGTGGGAAATTCTTTAAGGTGGCCTGATTAATTTAAAGACTGAATCTTTTCATTGAACATTTCATTTCACAAAGGCAAAAAGAAAGTTTATTCAGTTCAATGAAATTCTTCAGTTAAACTAGTTTTTATTAAAACGTTGAAATGTTAGAATCAAAAGCATTACAAATTAACAATATTCAGACAAACATACAATTAGGACAAGACAAATCTCATTTTGGCCAAAATGGGAGATCAATGGTTCCACCTACACAGCTAATGAGCGAGCAGGCTTTCACAAAAGATCTCCGATTTCATACCAAAGAGCAGAATTGGTTATAGTTTTCGTTATCAGGTTAATTAGCCCAGCACTTAATTAAAAGCAATTTCATTCATTCACTATTCTGTCAATCTAACAATGGCATGTCCTTCAATCAGTCATATTTTTACACCTTCAAATATTGATCCCTCATTCATCTGTCTGTTTTATGGAAGTTCTCTCCCAAAAATGGTTTCTTATGATTCAGCATTTCTCTAACCAGTTTAAACCGGGTCCAATACCAAAAGACACCTTTATCTTTTGGTATTATCACCCGGCCTGGGTAATTTACTTTGTTGCATAATTTGTGCCTGACTTGTGCTGATATCTTTCATTTTACTGGCATGTTACAAATTCATTTCTCAGAGACATTATTAAGATGCTACATAAATATTTTGTATTATTCTCAGACCACATATTAAAACATTAGCTGCTAATTATCCTCATGTTGGGTATTTAGAATTAACCAGAATTCTCAACTACAGCCTGGTTACCATTGACTACAAGAGAAAAATACTGCAGATGCTGGAAATCTGGAATTTAAAAAAAAAATCAAAATCCGGTACATTGATGAGTGAATCAATGCCGTTTCTTGCTTTTGCCCAGAGTTGGAAAAAAAGCTAGTTAACTTTGCTTCCAATTTCCATCCTTCTCTCACCCTCACATGATCCAGCTCCACCTCCTCTCTTTCCTTCTTCAACTTCATCGTATCTCCTATTCTGTGGATAGTGTGTACATTATAGTCACCATAACCCCACCGATGCCCATGGCTACATTGGCGACACACTCTGAACCCTGTAAGTATTCCATTCCATTCTCCAGTTTCTGTTTTCATCACATCCATTGATGCTGATGCAAGCTTCCATACCAGTACCACCTTCCACCCCACCAGCTTTTGTATTTAGCAGATCATCCTCTCATTTACACCATCTCCAGCATGATGCTACCATCAGGAAAATCTTTCCATCTCCTCGCCTTTCAGAATTCTGAAGGGACCGTCTTCCTTGACACCTTGGTCTCGTCCTCTACAACTCCAGCACCTTGTATCCTTCCCACACTACCTTTCCATGTGAACACGGGATATCTAACACTTGTCCTCTCACCTCTTCTCTCCTTGCTGTTCAAGGCCCCAAATACCCCTACCAAGTGAAGCAGTGACTTTGATGCATTTCTTTCAATTTAGTACACTGCATTTGCTGACCACAATGTGGTCTCTCCTACAATGGGAAGGATGATCGCAGATTGGGTGACAGCTTCGCAGAAGCACCTTCGTTCAATCTGCAAGCATGACCCCAAGCTTCTGATAGCTTGCCATCTTAATTCAGAAGTGTTGCAGAACAAAAATAAGTCATTCAGCCCAAGGTGTCTGTACTAGCTCTCCAAATGAGCATTATAACTTAGTGCCATTCTCCTGCTTTTTCCCCGTATCCCTGCAAATTGTTTCTATTCAAATAGTCATCTACTGCCCCCCTTGAATGCCTCGATTGAACCTGCCTCCACCACAATCCCAGGCAGTGGATTCCAAACCCAAATCACTCGCTTTGTGTAAAAGTTCTTTCTCACATCATGTTTGCTTCTTTTGAAATAATTTTAAATCTCTGCCCTTCGTTCTTGATCCTTTTATGAGTGAGAACAGATTCTCTAGTGAAATTCTGCAAGTCCAGGAGGCAAGCTGTGGGGGTTACTGATAATGTGACATAAATCCAACATCCCGGTTTAGGCCGTCCTCATGTGTGCGGAACTTGGCTATCAGTTTCTGCTCAGCGACTCTGCGCTGTCGTGTGTCATGAAGGCCGCCTTGGAGAACGCTTACCTGAAGATCCAAGGCTGAATGCCCGTGACGGGCATTCACTGAATGCAGTCACGGGCATTCAGCCTTGGATCTTCAGGTAAGCGTTCTCCAAGGCGGCCTTCACGACACACGACAGCGCAGAGTCGCTGAGCAGAAACTGATAGCCAAGTTCCGCACACATGAGGACGGCCTAAACCGGGATGTTGGATTTATGTCACATTATCAGTAACTCCCACAGCTTGCCTCCTGGACTTGCAGAATTTCACTAGCTGTTCTGTCTGGAGACAATACACATCTCTTTAACCTGTGTTGAATGCTCCCTCCACCCACATTGTCTGTACATTTAAGACCTGGCTGGCTGTAGAGATTTGCATTCTAATCAGTATTCTGTAATTTGATTTCTGTGTCTGTTTGCACTGTTTGAGAACAGATATCCACTCCATCTGACAAAGGAGCTGTGCTCCGAAAGCTTATGGTATTTGCTACCAAATAAACCTGTTGGACTTTAACCTGGTGTTGTGAGACTTCTTACCCTATTAATAAAGCCAGAATACTATATGCTTTATTAACTACTCTTTGCCCCTGTCCTGCCACCTTCAATGATCTATGCACATATACACCCAGGTTCCACAGCTCCTGCTCCCCCTAGGGAATTGCTCCCCTTGTTTTATGTTGCCTCTCCATGTTCTTCATATCAAAATGCATCACCTCCCACTTCTCCACAATTTCATCTGCCACCTATCTGCCCACTCCACTAACTTGTCTATGTCCATTTGAAATTTGACACTCTACTCCTTGCAGTTTACAATATTCCCAGGTTTCATGCTATCCACCAACTTGGAAACTGTCCCTGCACACCAAGATCTAGACCATTAATATATATCAGGAAAAACAGGGGTCCCAATAATGACTCCTCTCCACTCCAACCCAAAAAATATCGATTGACCATTACTGTCTTTTTCCTATTACTCAGCTAATACTGTATCCACATTGCTACTGCCCCTTTTATTCTAACACCTTCTTCCCACTGACATCTGCGTCCTTGGCCCACTGCAGTGTTCCAGTGAATTTCAACGTAAGCCTGAGGAACAACATTTCACCTTTCAGTTAGACGCTTTCTGGATCAGAGGTGATCTCAATAACTTCAGACGATAATCTCTGTACGCCTCCTCTCCACAGCCTCGTACAACCACCATTTTGTCTGCTTTTCTTTGCTTTTGTTGGTCTTAATCTTGTTTTTCTCATTTTTGCTCTTGGATGGCAGCTTTTCATTAGCCTGCCATTCACACAATGGTTAGCACTGCTGCTTCACAGCACCAGGGACCCAGGTTCAATTCCAGCCTCGGGTCACTGCCTGTGTGGAGTTTGCACATTCTCCCCGTGTCTGCATGGGTTTCCTCTGGGTGCTCCGGTTTCTTCCCACAGCCCAAAAGATGTGCGGGTTAGGTCGATTGCCATGCCCCCTTAGTGTCAGGGGGACTAACAGGGTAAATATGTGTGGTTATGGGGATAGGGCCTGGGTGAGATTCTGATTGGTGCAGGTTTGATGAGCCAAATGGCCTCCTTCTACACTGTCGGGATTCTATGATGATTGTAGTGGACTAAGAGAAGCCCGATCGAGTGTACATTGATTTCCATACATTGGCAAAAGTTGTATGTGAAAAACTATTAAATATATTTGTGGGAATTTAAGGTAAATCATGAGAATGGTTAACAAAATATATTTAACAATGAGAGAGGAATCATTTCAGATTAGTTGGTAGGGTGGGGGGAATTTGCATGGAGTACTGAGTGAGGTGTCTCAGGGAACAGTCCTGGACCTCTGATCATTCTAATTTATATCAATGACATGGTTTTACAAACTCAATGCAGAATGATCAGATTTGCAGGAGATGCCCAAATGAGGAGGGAACAGTGCAATCAGGAGAGAAAGCTCAGAAATTACAAAATGATTTGGAGAAAATATGTAGGTGAGCAGAACAAGGGCAGTTGACGTTTAGTGCATGAAGTGTAAAGTGCAACACGTAAGAGAAATTGATGGCCTATCTATCCATAGAACACACCTGATGAAGGGGCAGCACTCCGAAAGCTCATGCTACCAAATAAACCTGTTGGACTTTAACCTGGTGTTGTGAGACTTCTTGCTGTGCCCACCCCAGTCCAACGCCGGCATCTCCGCATCACATTATCCCTAGAACAGTGTTGCAACATGATTGATGAAGCTGAAAGAGATAGAGGAGCCTTGGTAAGTTCAATTTTGAACATATCCGATAGAAGTACCCAAACCAGAAGAATATAAATCAGAGGAGAGATTGATCAAACTGTAAAATGCCCTGGCCAGGCCATGCCTTTAATATTGTACCAAGTTCCGGTCGTCAAAAAGCTTTTGAGCTATTTAAGGCTAGACTTTCATGGAGTTGGAGACCTGATTCTTGGATTCCCATCCCTATTCTTGGCAACACCAATTTTTGCTAGCGTGGGGCCTGCTGCCTGTACTCCCAACCTGGCCAGTTCCGTTGTAAGGGTAGGCATCTCCTAACCAGTTGAGCCAGCTTCTCAAGAACCTGTGATTCATAACCGCACCACCCTTTACCACCAGACACATCATGAATCATAGTCCCACTTGCCACCCACTCGCAATAGCCACTTATAGCTTCCATGCCAGCCCATGCTCCTCAGACCCTCCAACCAACTCTTTCCACTTTCATGCCTATTAACTCAGTATACGTTCTGTACAGAAACAATGAAACCAATTGTAACAACGCTATGTGCAGCAAAGCTTAACAACAGCCACTTGTTTTAAAAACAGCTGTTATTACAATCCTATAAAGTATCAGTAACAAAAACTGCAAGCACTTGAAACCTCTTTAACTTGTGTAAATAAACATTGGGCCATTGACAAAAAAGATACAGGGAAAAAGCTTTTGATAAAGCAATGTTATACCATGTGCACAAGTTTCAACAAATTAATGGAAGTCTGGGCTCTCTACCAAGAATTCCCTGTAGGGTCTGTTGGCTCTGTACAGAGTGCATGTTAGCTGAATGGGCATGGAAGTGCTTTGAGATAGAACAGAGATTATGAGGGGCCAATGGGATTTGGGTGGGGAATTCGCCACATGAGTTGGCAGGATGGACTTGGGGAGTGGGTGGGAGAATGAGCGGATATAAAGGGGAAAGACTTAATATTGAATAAAACACATTTTATTTGTTATTGCTTTTCTCATTAATATTGCTGCCTCACAGCACCAAGGACCTATGTTCGATTCCCGGCTTGGGTTATTGTCTGTGCAGAATCTGCACCTTCTCCCTGTGTCTGCGTGGGTTTCCTCCGGGTGCTCCAGTTTCCTTCCAGTCTGAAAGATGTGCTGGTTAGGTGTATTGGCCATGGTAAATTCTCCCTCAGTGAACCTGAACAGACGCCGGAGTGTGGGGACTAGAGGATTTAAAAAATAACTTCATTGCAGTGTTAATGTAAGACTACTTGTGACACCAATAATTATAAATATATAAATGGTTTACCGAGTATTCTCATACTGTCTCCCCTGGTTCTGGACTCCCCTGCCATCAGGAACATCCTTCCTGCATCTACCCTGTCTAGTCCTGTTAGAATTTTATAGGTTTCTATGAAATCCCTCCGAATTCTTCTAAACTCCAGCGAACATAATCCTAACTGATCCAACCATTCCTCGTATGTCAGTCCCAACATCACAGGAATCATCCCTGCCTACCTTGTGGACCTGAAAGAGGACTTTTCACTCCATTTCCATGAGATATTCCAGCAAATATAATCCTAACCGACTCAATGGGCAGGATTTTCTGCGCTCGCCCCAAAGTCAGAAAATCCTACCTGAGGTCAACGGACCTTTGCGGGGTCTGTGTCCCGCTCGCTATGATTCCCGTGGTGGGGGAGAGGGAAAGATTCCGCCCTATCTCTCCTCATATGTCAGTCCCGCCATCCCAATAATCAGTCTGGTCAACCTTTGCAGTACTCCCTCTGTATATCCTTCCTCAGATAAGGAGACCAAAACGGCACACAATATTCCAGGTGTGGTTTCACCAAGGCCCTGTATAATTGCAGCAAGGCATACCTGTTCCTGTTCCAAATCCGTTCGCTATGAAGACCAACATACCATTTGCCCTCTTCACCGCCTGCTGCACCAGCGTGTTTACTTTCAGTGACTGGTGCATGAGGACATCCAGGTCTCATTGCACATTCCACCCTCTCACTCTATAATCATTCAGATAATAATCTGCCTTTTTGTTTTTACTACCAGAGTGGATAATCTCTCATTTATCCATATGAGCATGTTATTGCTCATTCACCCAACTTGTCCAAATCACACCAAAGCATTTTTGCATCCTCCCCGCAGGTCACCCTCCCACACCGCCTTGTGTCATTGTTCAACGTTGGAAAACTCTACCCCTCCCTGAAGGGGGGGAGGGAACAATTGCTTCCTGCTTTTCTGTCATTGCGAAACACGACTTTGGCTTTCTGGCGATATTTTCCACTCCCGTCACTGAACCCGGCCAACGAGAACAGGAGCGGAAAATCCTGACCATAGTTTATTGACAATATTCGATAAATGGTTGGTTTTAAAAGCTTGTTAATATATAATCTGCATCCTGCAGACCCAGTTTTATAGGATTAATAAGATTCCGTTTTCACTGATAATCTCACTTCGTCCCAAGGCTTTGCCAAGTTTTTAATTTATTTTATCTGCTGCAAAATTAAATTTTCACTGTTGGGCAGTTGCCAGCTGTGGTCTCATAACGAATGATGGATGTTTAAAAAGAAAGGCACTTTGAATGCATCAGTATCAAGGAGACACATCAGGTGGAATTTTCCCGTCCCACCCACCACGGGAATTGGAGCGGGCGGGGGCGGACCATGCAAAGGTCCATTGACCTTGGACGTGAATTTCTGACTTGGGGCGAGCGTAAAATTCTGCCCATCAACCTCAAAAGCACAACATAGTAAGTGAGTGACAGATGGGCTGAGTTTCCTCTGCCTATTTGTGGTCCGGAGCATTAGTCACCTATTTCGAGGCCTTATTGAAAATCAAGTTGAGCAGCCAGTGGGTGGGAGAGAATGTTTAAATTTACATGTCGGTTTTCTGTGTGAGGTGGTAGGCAGCAGATAATCGTCCCCCAATCTTTGGTTTTAATTGTGTCATTAATCAAAAAAGTGAATAGTTTCATCAACAATGTTAAATTGCCCAACATTTTAATAAAATTCTCTCTGTCATCCTTTAGTACATACAGAACTATGGAAGGTCACATTCTGCAGTTTGTAGTGCCACTCACTGTGTTATATATCATCAATGTTGAGCTGAACGTTTGTAATAAATGTCTGACTGGCTTTAAATATAATTAATTGTCTAAAATCCGCTATATATTTCCAGTTTGAAGTACGCTAATGCGTGAGTCTGTAAGATGGAAGAGTGCCATTGTTTCCTATGAAAAGCTGAAGATCAGATGTACTTGTCTCTTGATTTTAGCCTTTTAATGCCGTTGCAGTATGTGTTTGTCAATCACTGCATTCATTCAATATAACATGCTGATTAAGGTATGACCAAAGATGGCATATTAGTGGCAAACAGTCACAATGGAATTCCTCATGGCTCCACTTACTTCCACCATCACTTGGGTGGCATGGTGGCACAGTGGTTAGCACAGCTGCCTCACATCACCAGGGACCCAGGTTCGATTCCCCATCTGGGTCACTGCCTGTGCGGAGTCTGCACGTTCTCCCCATGTCTGCATGGGTTTCCTCCGGTTGCTCCGGTTTCCTGTCACAAGTCCGAAAGACTTGCTGGTTAAATGCATTGGCCATGCTAAATTCTCCCTCAGTGTACCCAGAGTGTGGCGACGAAGGGGATTTTCACAGTAATTCCATTGCAGTGTTTATGTAAGCCTACTTGTGACACTAATAAATAAACTTTAAACTGTTTTTTTCATCTTGGGATCATCATGGGGAGCCACTGATAATGTCTGCAATATCAATCAGTCAGCTTTACGTTGGCAATTCACCGTGTTCAGAAAACCTCTTCTTTTAAAAGCTCGAGCTCGCCATCTGGGGAAGGTGGTAAGCCCACTCCCTCTTCTCCAGTGAACTTCTTCATGTTCACCTTTCACCACTTCCATCTACTTCTTCCATTTGCATTACCCACTGTGCTACCCACCATCTGACCATCAAATTACCCCCGGGGTGGATGGTTCTGTGCTGATACTTGTCAGATTGAGATGTCATGACATGGTGTCAGGAGGTGCTGGGTGGCTGTTCATAGGAAGGTCCTGCTTCAGCTTTTTCTGCCATAGCTGCAGGGGCAGAAAGACGGACTGTTAAGGGGAAGAACTACGAACAACTTTGTGTAGAGCTGCCCTCAGCCAGCAGCTGTCATGGATGCAATGTATGTCAGTTTGTTTGTCGGTCCTCATGATTGGAATCAGGATGGAACATGAACGAAGGTTCATTGTCATTCACAAGCAGCACAGGGTCATAGTTCCATGTCTTATAAATCTCTATCCACCACTGTTCAATCACATCTGCTGTAGGAACAAGCGGCCAAGCTAAAGGATAGCGGGACATGGCAGACAGGCATTGAAGATGTCACAATTTCACAGACCTACAAATCATGCTGAAGAAAACTGACATCAGAAAACATAGACTGCTCGGTATCCATAGCATTCGATTTGCACTCAGTGTCAACTCTGCCTCCCCACTATTTTGCTGCCAAGTTACTTGCCGCAATATTTATACCAAAGAGTAGAGGAGTTTCTCATGGATTTAAATATGATTTAAATCACTGTGTGAGAAGCTATTAAAGAAACATAGGGATGAACCTTCCAGTCTCCATCTCCCTGGAGACCGGACATTTGATTGAAAATGCGAGTTGGTACCCTGTGGCTATCCTGACATGCAGATCGATGTGGGAATTGCCCGGGAAGTTTAAACTTCCAATGGGAGGCTGAGAGGAGGCATAAATGGGTCTCAGGTTGGCAAGATGTAATGTGTGGTGTGCCATGGGGATCAATGCTAGGGCCTCAACTTGTACAATTTATATAATTGACTTGGGTGAGCGGACTGAAGGGGCATTTGCCAAATTTGTTGATGACACAAAGATAGGTAGGAAAGGACAAAAGGAGGCTACAAAAATATAAAGATAGGTTACATGAGTGGGCAAGGATCTGGCAATGGGGGCATAATGTGGGAAAATGTGAAATTGTCCACTTTGGTAGAGAAAGTTTGCCAGATTAATACACAGAATGGGTGGATTGTCTTATGAGGAAAGGTTTCACAGGATAGGGTTATATCAGCTGGAGTTTAAGAGTAAAACGCGACTTGATTGAAACGTGCAAGATCCTGAGGGTCTTGACAGGGTGGATGTAGAGAGGATGTTTCCTCTGGAGAATCCAAAACTAGGGGTCATTTTTTAAAAATAAGGGGTCGCCCATTTAAAATGGAGATTATTTGAATTTTTTTCACTCCAAGGGTAGTGATTCTTTGGAACTCTCTTACTGAAAAGGCAGTGGAAGCAGAGTCTTTGAATATATTTAAGACAGAGGTGGATAGATCCTTGGTACATAGGTTATTGGGGGTAGGTGGGAAGCAGATTTGAGGTTACTATCAGATCAGCCATGATCTTATTAAATGGTGGAACAGGCTCAAGGGGCTGAATGGTCTACTCCTGCTCCTCTTTCTCCCAGATCCAGCCCTGTTCGTTCTAATCACCTCACTATAACGTCCCTCTCACCTGCCCCAACCACCCTCTATCTCAACCACACACCCGAACACTTCAATTATCAACCTCCACCCTCTGCCTGATCAGCCTGACTACCCCTCCTGACCATCCCACTACCCAAAATCCTGACCCAACTACCTCCAACCACCCAACTACACCCTGACTTGACCCAAATAACATCCGATTCCACTACCCAACTAACTCCTATTCGCTAGGCCCCTATCCACTTACCTACCTCAGCTACCTCACCCACTTACCAATCTAGTGCTATAAAAAGGGACATTTGTTCTGCACTGATCTCTTTGCAAGTCTCTGCATGGATTACTGTGTTGAGGGAATTCTTCAGGATGCTGCAACGCAAGTCAGATCCTTTTGAACATGGCCTGGTGAATGTGCAGTTTTCTGACTGATCAGCATTGAATGCAGTGGTTCTAACACTGATCAGAAGACTTGGGCCACAAGGATATTTTCAAACGTGTTTCCAAGAAAGCAAGACACTGCAACTAATAATTTATTTCAAATTTTAAATTATTCTTAATCATTTCATTTTTAATACAAACATTTGCACATTTTCAGTATATAGCTTAATGCAAAGCACAGGCTACAGTACAAATTTTGCAATTGCTGCAGGTAAATGCGGACACAGGTATGCAGTTCCGTACATTAGAATGAGAGGTACTCTATGATAGGGCTGGGGTCATCAATGGCCAGAGAACCATTATTCTTTGAGGATATAACAAGGAACATAGATAAAGGAGAACCAGTGGACGTGGTTTATTTAGATTTCCAGAAGGCCTTTGACAAGGTGCCGCAGAGGAGATTGTTAAATAAGTTAAGAGCCCATGGTGTTAAGGGTGAGATCCTGACATGGATAGAGGATTGGCTGACTGGCAGAAGGCAGAGAGTGGGGATAAAGGGGTCTTTTTCAGGATGGCAGCCGGTGACTAGTGGTGTGCCTCAGGGGTCAGTGCTGGGACCACAACTTTTCACAATATGCATTAATGATTTGGAGGAAGGAACTGAAGGCACTGTTACTACGTTTGCAGATGATACAAAGATATGTAGAGGACAGGTACTATTGAGAAAGCAGGGGGGGTCTGCAGAAGGACTTGGACAGATTAGGAGAGTGGGCAAAGAAGTGGCAGATGGAATACAATGTGGAAAAGTGTGAGGTTATGCACTTTGAAAGGAGGAATGGAGGCATAGACTACTTTCTAAATGGGAAAATGCTTAGGAAATCAGAAGCACAAAGAGACTTGGGAGTCATTGTTCAAGATTCTCTTAAGGTTAACGTGCAGGTTCAGTCGGCAGTTAGGAAGGCAAATGTAATGTTAGCATTCATGTCGAGAGGGCTAGAATAGAAGAGCGGGGATGCACTTCTGAGGCTGTATAAGGCTCTGGTCAGACCCCATTTAGAGTATTGTGAGCAGTTTTGGGCCCTGTATCTAAGGAAGGATGTACTGGCCTTGGAAAGGGTCCAGAGGAGGTTTACAAGAATGATCCCTGAAATGAAGAGCTTGTCTTATGAAGAACGGTTGATGACTCTAGGTCTGTACTCATTGGAGTTTAGAAGGATTATAGAATTTGTTTTTCGGAAGTCGGATCAAAAACTGAGGAGACACAAGTTTCTCCAAAAGCCTTCTTTATTGCATCGGAGGAGAGATCGCAAGACCATGCACATCCAGCATGGGTTCGTGAGTCTCTGTCTGACTTACAAAACAGTTTTCAGTTATACCCGACGGAGATACATCCACATACTTCTGTTAGCCAATAAGGGCATAGCTGTATTGTTACATTTTGATTAGATTACTTTCAAGAACAAAAGGCGATAGCCATGTAAAGACATGGCTCTTAAAGTTTCTGATTAGATTAATTTCAAGGACAAAAGACAATAGCCACGTAAGGACATGACTATTAAAGTTTCTGATTAGATTACTTTCAAGGACAAAAGGCCAATTGATAAGGCCCTGCCCTCCGAAGCCAGAACCACAATTACCTATTAGCAGTTTCTTTAACGTGATCATTAGTTTCGCTTGTCGCCCTCACCTCAGGCCCTCTCCAAAACCAGTTTATCCCTCAACTGATTTCGAGTTACGCATCCCAATTTTAACCCTTTCCTCTTCTCAATCTATTTTATACACATTCTCAGGATGAGGGGGGATCTTATTGAAACTTACAGAATACTGTGAGGCCTGGATAGAGTGGAGGTGGAGAGGATGTTTCCACTAGTAGGAAAAACTAGAACCAGAGGGCACAACCTCAGGCTAAAGGGACGATCTTTTAAAACAGAGATGAAGAGGAATTTCTTCAGCCAGAGAGTGGTGAACCGGTGGAACTCTTTGCTGCAGAAGGATGTGGAGGCCAGGTCATTGAGTGTCTTTAAGACAGAGATAGATAGGTTCTTGATTGATAAGGGGATCAAGGGTTATGGAGAAAAATATCAGCCGTGATTGAATGGCAGAGCAGACTCGATGAGCTGAGTGGCCTAATTCTGCTCCTATGTCTTATGGTCTTATGGAGCCCTGGGGACATTTGGGAATGAGGTGCTGCAACATTTTACAACCACAAGTACACATGGGCAGCATAAAATTCATTAGAACTTAAGTGATGACAAGCGTGTCTCTTCAACAAGGATTGGAAGAGATGACAGGACACTATCTGCATTGGGTGACACATGTTCGATATGCAGAGACTGGCATGTGTGGAACGGAGCAGATGGAAATCATGAAGGCCAAGCTCAGCACCCCCTTACAGTCTTCTGCTGACACTGTGCATCCTAACACAAGTTCAAAGTGCCACGTAGACTTTCTGTGCCATCTGGAGCAGAAGTAAACAGTGTTGTACAGAGGCCTGAGGCATGGCTGTTGTATAGCCCCGTGCAAACGGGCTAATTTTGAATTGAGTTTTACGGAGCATGCTGGAGTCTTAATTGAAATGGTGGGCCTGGTCGTAGCAAATATAGTCATGTTGTGTAATGTGGAATTTATTGGTCAGCTGGTGTTGATGGAACAGTGCACCAAACCCAGTAATGCTCCTCATATGTTATCCCTTGAAGCTGCTGGCATGAAGATCTTCTGGCAGACTCACCATTGCACCACAGTTGGAAAAGATCTGACAGGCTCAGCAACTGGAGTGGGTTACAAGCTTCCCTCCAGATTGCCAGATATGGGATTTTGATTAGGTGCTTCTGTTTGCAGACTGGGGCTTGTGAAGGGCAGAGTGAGTAGCAGTGCTGGCACAATGACATTTATCTCCATGCCGATGCCTTGCTCCTAGGAATGGATGGGGCAGTTGAGGGCATGTGGGGGGGCGGGGAGGGGGGGGAGTTGCAGGGGGATGGGGGCTAGTATTTGGAGCCATTTCAGCTATCCAAGAGAAATCTGGTGATCTTACTTTGTTGGAATGGCTGAGGTAGGAGCAGGGTGGGCAACCCCTGGGAGAACATGTACAGCATGTTCATCTTTCTGTGCTTGCAGAAAATAACACAGAGCAGTGATGTGTTAAAGCGATATCCCACGCTTAAAATAAATTAAATTAATTTGTCAGTGTCTGAGCATGGTATTAACTTTGTCTTTGCTCCATCTCCTTCATGGGACACTACAAAGATGCAACAAGGCATGAAGAAACCAAATTGAAAATGATCTGACTTGTACTAAAATCCATGGCAAACATATTTTTGCCATGAGGTAAATGTAATAGAGTTTATCCCTTGCGGTTTGGAACTGAGCCACTGGAATGAAGTGCAATCCAAAACTCATAAGTAAATGGGGGCATAAATTCAATATGTGGCACAGGTGCCTACATTTGCTAAATTAATCTCAGTGCCTGGGGTCAGTAATAACAGCTGAAAGAAACTTACAAAGCACTTTTACAAAATTGAGCTTTCTAATTAACCCTACGGTTTTCAATTTATGCACATTTTCTATATTTTATATTCATCTGGTTACTTATTTATTTTTGAACTACAGTTCATACATTTCAGCAAACCTCAAAATCCCTTTGTACTTCCTTGAAGTCTGTTGAAGGGTTGTTTTGTTTGGAGCAGGTATACTGACACGTCTCAACGGTGTCTGTTGGATGAGAGAGGAGAGCAAAGGATTTTGAGGAAAGCAGGAATATTTGAAAAGTTCAGTGACTGCCTTCACATTGTAAATTGCATCCCTTTACATTCTTGGAAATGATTCCAGCCTAAATGGTTGTGTATTCATATTGGAATATCTGAGCAACACTTAGTGGAATAGATTGTAATAATGTTAGACATCAAGAACTAAGTTTAGCCAATCTGCTTTGAATTGACAGTTTCATCTTCTATATCTTAGCTTTTCAATAAAGGATCGCATATTGCCGCTGGAGTGAATGCTGTTGAGTTCCCTTAATTAACCCTTCTCCTTAATGTGAATATTGGTGAGGCCACAGCTTGAGTACTGTGTGCAGTTCTGGTCGCCACATTTTAGGAAGGATGTGATTGCACTGGAGGGGTTGCAGAGGAGATTGACTAGGCTGCTGTCTGGGATGGAATGTTTAAGTTATGAAGAGCGGTTGTGTAGATTTGGGTTGTTTTCATTGGAGCAGAGAAGACAGATGGGTGACCTGATTGAGGTGTACAAGATTATGAGGGACATGGAGAGAATGGATAAGGAGCAGCTGTTCCCCTTAGTTGAAGGGTCAGTCACAAAGGGACATAGGTTCAAGGTGAGGGGCAAGAGGTTTAGGCGGGATGTAGGAAATACTGTTTTACCCAGAGGGTGATGATGGTCTGGAATGTGCTGCCTGGGAGGGTGGTAGAAGCAAATTGCCTCACGTCCTTTAAAAAGTACCTGGATGAGCACTTGGCACGTCATAACATGCAGGGCAATGGGCCAAGTGCTGGTAGATGGAATTAGGTGGGAGGTCAGGTATTTCACACGTGTTGGTGCAGACTCGATGGACCAAAGGACCTGTTCTGTGCTGTATGATTCTATGATTCTACGAATAAAATTATAACTGCACATAAATATAAAGGCAAAACACTGCGGAAGCTGGAATCTGAAACAAAAACAGAAAATGCTGGAAAATTTCAGCAGGTCTGACAGCATCTGTGGAGGGAGAATAGAGCCAATATTTCAAGTCAGAATGACCCTTTGTCAGAGCTGGGTCATCCAGACCCGAAACGTTGGCTCTACTCTCTCTTCACACTTGCTGTCAGACTTGCAGAGATTTTCCAGCATTTTCTGTAACTGCACAGAAATGTTCACTGGCAGTGATGAAGATAGCTTTCAGAATGTTGAAGACTATACTTGAGTTGCCTAGCTCATTTGTATTCATTTACAAACAAATATTCCCTTGAGATGTTTGCAGATGTGTCAATGTATTGTGTATTTCTCAGCATTTTGTTTAAATGCAGTGCTGCATGGAGCTGATAGAGAGCAACAAGCTGACCATTGGCTGAAGAAGAAGCATAACCATCAGTTGTCTGTCAGGTCAAAATGTATGTTGACAAAGAGTGTCTCTTTTCAAAGAGAATGGTACTTTGACCTTGAAGGGCGGCACCGTGGCACAGTGGTTAGCACTGCTGCCTCACAGCACCAGGGACCCGGATTCGATTCCCGGCTTGGGTCACTGTCTGTGCGGAGTCTGCATGTTCTCTGCATGGGTTTCCTCTGAGTGCTCTGGTTTCCTCCCACAGTCCGAAAGACGTACTGGTTAGGTGCATTGGCCATGCTGAATTCTCCCTCCGTGTACCCGAACAGGTGCCGGAGTGTGGCGACGAGGGGATTTTCACAGTAACTTCATTGCAGTGTTAATGTAAGCCTACTTGTGACACTAATAAATAAGCTGAAACTTGAAGAGATGAACTTTTACTAAATTTGCCTCCACCTCACAAAAGATATGTGTTGTTCCTTACTGTGTTGATCTGAAGTCAAAGACATTTGTGTTAACATCTTCTGGAACCATTAACAGGCAGGATTACAAATGAGAAGGCAGAATGTTTTGCTGTCGATAATTTTGCTGCTCACATTGTGTTCAGTAGAAAAAAACAGTTTTAATGATGAGTATTTTAAATGCTACTACAGAAACCTTGCTGCTGCAGATTTTGATATAGATTTAACATAATAAGATATTATTTGCAATTTGAAGTGAAAACACTTATTTTTCCAATTATAAGAGAATAGCTCCAACTAGCACAAGGCATATTCTGCTCTTCCAAAATGCCCGTTACAATAGTGCTGTAAGACACACTTGGACGGTATATTACCAACAACCACAGACTGAAGTCACTACATTTAAATATAATTCATCTTAAAAGTGACAGAATTTTCAATATAAACAAGTGCTATGAGTGCTATTATGCATCATGAACCCATGTTAATGACTTTTTGCACATTCCAATAAACGCAATCCACTCAATAATATTATATATCTGTCAATTTTGTGACCAAATGTGAAGGAAGCATTTACAAATAGGAAAACATCTGGAATTTATGTAACACTCCTGTGCATCTCAAAGCTCAATAATAAGAAAAAAGAAATTCTGGACACTGAATAACAGAAAGGGGATACCCACTTTTAACATGAGCCAAGCCACGAGCAAAATATATGACAAAAGAACACCTACTCTGACAGAACATTCCAGAAATGGCAAGTAGGGGGGTGAAATAACAGTGTATGGCAGATTTCCAGTTTACATGTGAAATGGGAATCAAGTTGATATCAGGAAGCACTTGGACAACGTCCAACAAAAATAAACCATTGAGATAACAATAAAAAATTGTGAGGGTAAATATTAATATTCTTGTAGTTCAATGTGTATATTTTAAAATCACATTGTTAAAACTAATGGACAAATGTGTTTAAGATTTATAATTCCGCAGTCCGATGCTTCAAGTGAGGAGCCACCCTCAAAAGGATCACAGATGGAGAATTGGGACTATGATGGGTTTATTTCATTGAGGACTCATTCTCATTGGAGGGAGTGTGGGGTCACAGGGGAATGGAATTGATAGCCAAAGAATGGGTCTGAAATTTCTATTGATCTGTGTCATAAATCCAATGAGGAACTTGCAGAACTCCTGCTAAAGTGAGTTAATGGTTGAAAAAGGTCACTTATGCTGCTTTCCCCCAGGGTTCCACCTGTCTCTGACTGTGGAAATTAGGATTCTCTCAACCTACCTCAGGTGATTCTGGATGATTGTTACTTCCTCAAAACCTTCTGTTTTAGTTTGCAGACTCAGCAGGGACCTGACTGCTGAGCATGGGTCACAACATCGAGCTGATGGCATATCAATTGTGGAAAAAAACTGCAGACTACCTTTGAGGAAGGCGGGGGGGGGGAGGAGGGGTGGAGTTTGAGCGGATGAATGCTAGATCTGTAAGGCCAAGGATTATTTATTTTTCAGCAGTGTTCCTTCTGCTTCAACAAATGCAGACACTATGGACTGGTGCACAACAAACAACTCGCATCTGCTTCCTGATTAACAGCCACTGATATATTTGAGGACTTTTCTCCGACCGGGGTTTGTATTTTACTGATGCTAACCAACTAGCTAGGTTGGTTAGAAATCGGCACGGAGCTGCATAAATTATGCAGACGCTAATCTTAATATTATTTAAATTGTATTAGTGGGCCCCGGACTGAAATCTTCAGGCCTGCTAGCCTCTCCTCCCGCCCCCGCCCCCGCTAGGAGTATTTCACTCCAACGGGGTTTACAGTAGCTCCCCACTTACGGGGACCTGGAGGCCCGACCCCGTTGGAGTGAAGGGCAGAGGCAGTTGAGGTCCCCAGAGAGTCGGGAACTGGGGGGTGTCTCCCTGGGCATTGGCACAATGGCAGTGCCTGCCTGGGCCACCTGGCACTGCCTAAGAAGCAAAGTGCTAATGCCCGGGGGAACCTTGGCACTGCCCATCAGGCAGGGGCAGGGCCTGATAGGGGCAGGGCCAGATGGAAGATTGGTGGGGGTAAGAGATCCCGTTGCCACTCTGCAGTCAAGATCCGTGGGGAAGGGAGGAAGGCCAGCGATGGGGCCTGGCCATCAGAATGGGGAGATGTGGGGAGGGGTCAGCCTGCTGGGGTTAGCCGGGACTGCAAGGGTGGAGGTCAGCACTACGGAGGGGTGGTGGGGGGGGCAGTGCTGAAGATCAGGGTTGTGGGGAGTGGGGGATTCGAGGCTGGCCCGGACATGTCCGGGAGACCAGTGATCAAGCCGTGGGGGAGTGAGAGGGTCAACGTTGCAGGGGCGTGGAGTTAGCCAGCGATCAAGCGGACCAGCAATCAGGAGGCCGGCAAAGAGGGGCACTGTCAGATCGGCACATGCGCAGTGGCCTACTCAGCGCTATGTTGCCGGTCCCTCCAGCGGGAATAGGCGCTGCCCATTGATTATTCGCGCAGTGCACAGAATGGGGGAGATTTTTCTCTGAACTCCCACTGAAAAAAACAGCGGAATTTACTCCAGTTTTCACACAAATTTGACACTTAGAATTTTCTTGGGAGAATCGCCCCCATTGTTTTTACAAACCTCCACAAATTGTGTACATATTTGCTCCGCAATTTCCCGCCAACTATTTGGGGGTCTCTAATAAACACCTAGCAATGTGGCTGCCCCTTTTTTATTCCTAACCTCTACCCAGAAAGCTTTATTCAATGCCCCAATCAGGATATCATCTCTCCTTGCTACTGTAACTGACTCCTTAGCTAATAATGCAATGCCTCCTCCTATTTTGCTTCCTCCCCTGTCTCACCTGAAGATTCTATATCTCGTAATATTGAGCTGCCAATCCTGTCTCTCCCTCAACCACATCTCTGTGATGGTTACTATATCACAATTCCACATGTCAATCCCTTAACTCATCCATTTTACCTGCGATATTCCTGGCATTAATGTACAGGCCATCCCGCCGTGCCTTACTCCCTTGAAATTTCTTACAGCTGTATTTCCTCTGACTTAATTTCTTTACTGTATTATGCTGTGTCCCTACTCTGCTAATAGCCTATGTCCAAATACTTTTTAAAAGAGGAGAAACGTGTAAGTGTTGATGTTCTAAGAGATTTGGCTGACCATAAGACCATAAGAAATAAGAACAGGAGTAGGCCGATAGGCCTCTTGAGCTTGCCCAATCATTCAATCGAATCATTGCTGATCTGACATCCTCAAGTCCACTTTCCTGCCCTTTCCTCATTACCCTTGATTCCCTTACTGATCTTAAATATACACATGGACTTTTCCCCACAGCTCTCTGTGGCAAGGAGTTCCAAAGGCTCTCAACCCTGAGAGAAAACATTCCTCCTCATCTCAGTCTTAAATTGGTTCCCCTTTATTCTGAGACTATGCCTCTGGTCCCAAACTCTCTAATAAGGGGAAACATCCTCTCAGCATTTACCCTGTCAAGCCCCTTAAGAATCCTATATGCTTCAATGAAATCACCTCTCATTCTTCTAAATTCCAATGAGTAGAGTCCCAACCTGTTTAACCTTTCCTCACAAGACAATCCCTCCACACTAGGGTTCATCCCAGTGAACCTCCTCTGAACTGCCTCCAATGAAATATCTTTCCTTAAATAAGGGGACCAAAACTGCTCACAGTACAGCAGATGTGGTCTCACCAGTACCTTGTACAGTTGCAGCAAGACTTCCCTACTCTTATACTCCAACTCCCTTGAAATATGGACCAACATTCCATTAGCCTTCCTGATTACCTGCTGCACCTATGTGCTAGCTTTCTGTGTTTTGTACACAAGTAACTCCAAGTCCCTTTGTGTTGCAGCTTTCTGCAGTTTTTCTCCATTTAAATAATACCGTTCTTTTGTTCTCCCTTCCAAAACGAACAACTTCACATTTTCTCTCATTTTGTACTTGTGCTTGTACAAGGTGAAGGATTCTGCTCCAGGCACCATGATGTGGGCTTTTTAGTCTTGAGTATATTAAGAGCCAGTCTTTATTATCAACCCATAACTATACTCATGTGTACAGTAGCGGGTACATGAATGGAGCTGACTCATCTTTATACATCTCTGTTCATCTCTAGACTGAACCTGGCTCTGGGTCATGGGCCTTCTTACAACAGTGGGACAGTACTGTAGTCAGTCCCACATTAACCCTGTATGTACCAGACATTATTACTACACCTTCTGCGGAGTCTTTATCCCATGGATATAGAGTTACTTTAGTTTACTTCAAGCCTTACGTTGTTATAAGTCGTGTGCATTAACCTTACTGTTACACCCTTAATGATATTCCAGCATTCTTGCTATTACAGCATTCTCACTACCACATCTTCTCTCCCCTTCAAGTCCTTGAAGTTAGAGTTTCAGGCAGTCTGGAGACTTTATAACCCTTTCACATCTAGTTCATTTTTCTGTTGGGAGAGTGGCAGGCTCTGTTGGTTCTGGTTCTTGTTATTGGCTTGGAGTTTGGACTGGTGTTTGGGTATGGTTTCATCCCTTTCTCCCATTGTTTCATGTTAAACCACGCCTGGTTGGTCTGGCTAGTTTGGTGGTGAATGGTGATTGTTACTCTTCACCATTTCTTGTGGTGGATGAAAATGGTATTCATCTGCTGGCTGGTGCCTTTTCTTCTTTTTCCACTTGGCCATCAGGAGACTCTCTGAGGTTGAGCAAGGGTGTTCCTGTGGCAAGAAGAAGGTCGTGCAGCATGCTCACCTCTGTTTTTTTATTGTTGATAGTGCGAATCTGCCACGAGGTTCCAGCATCCCTTGTGGAGTTGGCACGGTGGCTGGAAGTTGCCATGTGTGTACAGTGGTTACTGTGTCTACCAAATGTACTGTTATCATAGTTGGAGGTAGATAGTCCTCAGACCGTTGATCCTTTTCTCCACTGCTTCCACTGGAGAAGCTTTGGTAATTTCATGTGGGATAGGTTGGACTGACCATTGGGCATCTTCCAGGACCCAGAATGAGAATGGCCATCCTGCTCTGCAGAAGAAGAAAAGAGATCACAGGTGAAAGCAGAGTCTGAATACTCTTTAGTGTTTGAGTACTTGACTGTATCCTTTTAGCTGGCTAAGGACTGTGGTAGTCTTGACATCTTCTGTTGCCTAGAAGAGACCTAGGGCTCCGCAGGCATCCCTGCTCAGAAGAAAGAAAAAATGCTTACTTGCATCATCTCAAAGATCTGTTTGCTGCTCTACATTGTATTCTCTCCACTGATCAGTTTTTCCTCTGCAGTGTATAATTCCTCCAAGTTACCTTTCAAGCTCACGCTCGGTAATTGCACTGCTGCCAAATGGTTTTGAAAAACATCACACTCTTTAATGCAAACCTTTACCTTTGCTTACTGTTCCATTTACTGTATTTTCATCCCTTTGTCTACCACTTTGCAAATGTAATGTTTCTCTAAGGTTTCTTCCAAATGTGCAACAGTTCCTTCAGTGCTACAGTCTCATTCATGCACTTCTTAGCTTCCTCACAGAAGAGTGAGCATTCCTGAGTCTTCTCGGAAAACTGTATTGTCAGTTCTTTCGGAGCTGCATTAAATTAATTTTGTCTTGCTTTGAAATGTTCTCAAGAGAGAAACTCAGACCTGGAGGATGCTTGCAGCATGTGAAGGTCCTTCAATAGGTTTTCCTTTTTTGTTATGAAGCTCAAGTATTTCATTTTGAGTTTTCTTGTAATTTAACTGAGTCTCATTGAGTTTATTCTGCTGTTTTGCCATTCTGCTGCTCAAAGTATTCTTTATTCTGTCATATTGCTGAGGTTTAAGGTGCATGGGGAAAAGTTTAGAGGAGATGTGCGAGGCAGGTTTTTTTACACAGAGGGTGGTGAATGTCTGGAACGCGCTGCCCAGGGAGGTGGTGGGAAAAGGTACAAAAGCGGCATTTAAGTAGCATCTCGACGAATACATGAATAGGATGGGAATGGAAGGATACGGACTCCGTAAGTGTATACGGTTTTACTTTAGGCAGGCATCATGATCGGCGCAGGCTTGGAGGGCCGAAGAGCCTATTCCTGTGCTTTGTTCTTGGTTGTGTAATGATCTTTGTTGTGTAATGATCTTTGTTGTGTAATGATCTTTGTGTCCTTGATCTTTGTTCTTTGATGTGTAATGGACTATTTTTGGATCTGATCCTGAAAGGCAGTTAGCTGCACTTATTTTCTTATTCAGCTCTAGTCTTCTCACTCTGCTATTGTATAGCTTTGCTGATAGCTCCTAACATTTTCTGAAGTAGCATTCATTGTCTTTTCCAACTCCTCGGGCCCGATTTACCATCATGTTGCGCCCATTTTTGGACACGAAAACTTGGTAAAGTCGGGCATGAGGCGAGTAGCGCGATCCGCACCGGTTCCCCCTTTACCAAGACCCAAAAATGGCCGTGATTGGGACTTAAATTTAAATTGCATTTAAATTGACTTAATGGGCTGCACACCCAACCTTACTGGCACTTCCCCCCTTGCCATTGCATTTGTCCATCCAGAATCCAGTCAGTGAGGAGGTAAGTGCCGAGCATCCGATGGTTCTCTGCTTGAGATCGGTGTTGGGGGAGAAGGGGGGGACCGCTGCCACTCAGCCTGAGATCAGTTGGGGGGGAACAAGGGCTTGCTGCCACTCTGCCTGAGATCGGTGGGGGGAACGGGGAGGGGGCCGCAATCAGTCCAGGTGGTGGAGGGGTGGGGGGAAGGGGCTCAGTAATGTTGTGGGGGTGGGGCAATGTCTGTGGGGGCCAGGGGGAGGCATTATCCGGCCCAGGATGGATGTGGCAGCATTCTATCTTTATTTTTCTGCTCATGCACAGTTGGAGGCGCCGATTGGAGCTGCAGAATTTCGGGCACGTTAAGCCCCGTCCACAGGCTTCTGCAGCACGATTTGGAATCATGGATATTTTTTCAGTAGCCTGAGAACGGGTCTAAAAGTCGGATGTGAAACACTCTCAGTTTCAAGTCCGCCCAGCGCTTAGAATCAAAATGGTAAAGTAGGGCCCCTCATGTTTTTCCAGGGGCACATATTAGTTCATTAAAGAGACTTTCAAGGCAATGGGAGTACTTTGAGTGTTTGCTGTTGTGCCTCACTATGTTTGTGGTTGAGTTCATCCAATTCATCTTTGATGCAAACATTTTCTGAGTGAATTTCTGCTTTTAAGTTACTGTCTGTGTGGAGTTTGCACATTCTCCCCATGTCTGTCTGGGTTTCCTCCGGTTTCCTCCCACAGTAAAGGTGCGCAGCTTAGGTGGATTGGCCATGATAAATGCACGGGGTTACGGAGACGGGAGGGTGTGCCTGGGTAAGATGCTCTTTCGGTGAGTCGGTGCAGACTCAATGGACTGATAGACCTCCTCCTGCACTGTAGGAATTCTGTCGTTCTTACATCACTGTGTAGGTGGTACCACACTCAGTCCTGCATTAACCCTGTATGTGCCAGAGCCTACTACTGCACAAGAAATGCAGAAAGTTAGCATGCAGGAGCAGCAAGCAATTGGGAAAGCAAATGACATGTTGGCCTTTTTTGTAAGGGGTTTGGAGTACAAGAATAAAGAACTCTAGCTATGGGTTTTGGTAAGACCACATCTTGAGTACTGTGTGCAGTTTTGGCATTAAAAAACAATATACTTGCATTTGAAGCAACACAGAAAAGGTACTAGCCCCTGGGATAAGGGTTAAGTGGATTGAGTTTATATTCTCTGGAGTTTAGAAGAATGAGAGGTGATCTCATTGAAACCTGCAAAATTCGGAAGGGATTTGATAGGATGGATGTGGAGAGATTTCCATTGGTCAGGGAATCTAAAACACCTGGACACAATCTTGGGATAAAGGGCCATCATTTAGGACAGAGATGCGGAGAAATTACTTCATTCAAAGGGTTGTAAATCTTTGGAATTCTGAATCCAAGGGCGTTGTGGACACTCCATCATTGAACACATTTAAGGCTGAGATTGATAGAGTTTTGGTCTTTCAGGGTGTTGAGGTATATGGGGAGTGGACACAAAAATTTGATTTGATTTATTATTGTCACATGTATTAACATACAGTGAAAAGTATTGTTTCTTGTGCGTCATTCAGACAAAGCATACCGTTCATAGAGAAGGAAATGAGAGAGTGCAGAATGTAGTGTTACAGTCATAGCTAGGGTGTAGAGAAAGATCAACTTAATGCAAGGTAAGTCCATTCAAAAGTCTGACAGCAGCAGGGAAGAAGCTGTTCTTGAGTGACCTCAGACTTTTGTATCTTTTTCCTGACGGAAGAAGGTGGAAGAGAGAATGTCTGGGGTGCGTGTGGTCCTTAATTATGTTGGCTGCTTTGTCGAGGCAGCGGGAAGTCTAGACAGAGTCAATGAATGGGAGGCTGGTTTGCGTGATGGATTGGGCTACATTCATGACCTTTTGTAATTCCTTGCAGTCTTGGGCAGAGCAGGTGCCATACCAAGCTGTGATACAACCAGAAAGAATGCTTTCTATGGTGCATCTGTAAAAGTTGGTGAGATGCCAAATTTCCTTAGTCTTCTGAGAAAGTAGAGGCTTTGGTGGGCTTTCTTAACTATAGTGTGGGCATGGGGGTAGACCAGGACAGGTTGTTGGTGATCAGGACACCTAAAAACTTGAAAAGCCCAAGAGACTTGGAGGAGGGGGCTGAAGGGTGGATCAGTAAATTTGCTGATGACACCAAGATTGGTGGAATAGTGGACGAGGTGGAGGGCTGTTGTAGACTGCAAAGAGACATAGTTAAGATGCAAAGCTGGGCTGAAAAATGGCAAATGGAGTTTAACCCTGACAAATGTGAGGTGATTCATTTTGGTAGGACAAATTTAAATGTGGATTACAGGGTCAAAGGTAGGGTTCTGAAGACTGTGGAGGAACAGAGAGATCTTGGGGTCCATATCCACAAATCTCTGAAGGTTGCCACTCAAGTAGATAGAGCTGTGAAGAAGGCCTATAGTGTGTTAGCTTTTATTAACAGGGGGTTGGAGTTTAAGAGCCGTGGGGTTATGCTGCAACTGTACAGGACCTTGGTGAGACCACATTTGGAATATTGTGTGCAGTTCTGGTCACCTCACTATAAGAAGGATGTGGAAAGAATGCAAAGGAGATTTACCAGGATGCTGCCTGGTTTGGAGGGTAGGTCTTATGAGGTAAGGTTGAGGGAGCTAGGGCTGTTCTCTCTGGAGCGGAGGAGGTTGAGGGGAGACTTAATATAGGTTTATAAAATGATGAAAGGGATAGATAGAGTGAACGTTCAAAGACTATTTCCTCGGGTGGATGGAGCTATTACAAGGGGGCATAACTATAGGGTTCATGGTGGGAGATATAGGAAGGATGTCCGAGGTGGGTTCTTTACTCAGAGAGTGGTTGGTGTGTGGAATGGACTGCCTGCAGTGGTAGTGGAGTCAGACACTTTAGGAACATTTAAGCAGTTATTGGATAGGCACATGAAGCACACCAGGATGATAGGGAGTGGGATAGCTTGATCTTGGTTTCAGATGAAGGTCGGCACAACATCGTGGGCCGAAGGGCCTGTTCTGTGCTGTACTGTTCTATATTCTATGTTCTATCAGCCATGATCAGGCTGGATAGCAGATGGAACTCAATGAGCTCTGTGGTCTACTCCTGCTCCTCTTATATTTTTATATTCTTAAAGCTGTGCTAATCTTAAATTTTACAACCGGAGCTACCTAGATTGGGATGTTGTCTGCAGGTTGAACACTTTCCATTTTTGCCACCAAACCCCCTTCAGGAAAATAGTGCATTGTGAAAATTTGTCCTCTGAAATAGGACATCTGATTTTCCTGATATCTGTTGCCAGTGAAGCAGGGATATGCAAAATCGGGACTAAGGTGTCATTTAATCTTGCCAACCATTTGACCAGCCTCGGGTACATTCAGGCCTCTTACAAGATGATCATAATTCCTGTGTGATCCAATGCAATTAGATATAGAACGTCCATTTATGCCACCAAAGGAACACATTCATCAAATTACCTCTTCTCTATGCAAGACCAATGTTCTTTCTCATAATGATTATCTCCACACCTTATTTATTTACTCAATGTGCAACTTCACTTGATTTATTTGTGGTTTAACTAGATATTACTGCTGTTGTGGAAATTGCAGTGGTATTATTAATTATTCAATACTTTCAAATATGACACCTCTGTGAATTAAAAGATTCCAAACATGCCAGCTGCCTTATTTAGAATTCTACGATGTCTGGTTATCACTTACACTATATTAACCAAATATTTTATTGGAGCCATGGGCCTGTATTTCCACTCAACATTTTCTGAATAATCTGGTATCTTTTGCCTAGACAGCTTTTAAACATCCTACAAGTGGCTGCTCTGTCAGCACTTTTGAAATATTTTATTGCAATGCTGTCTCAGACATGTTGACAGACCCAAAAGTGACCATAGCTGCTTTGGTGCCAAAAGAGGCCACTGAAGTACAGGTTTACTAAAACAGACAATTGAGCATCATTACAATGTCTTCAGAGCCATCATTTCTGCCTTTTACGGCCATCAGTGTAAGAGAACACATGCATTTGCACAGATCAAGTGACTGATTGCAACTTGTTAGGGCAGTAAATTTGAGTAATTTCAGCAAATATTTTATTAGATGACTTAATTTACCTCCAGTAATAAGTTGCATTCCAGTAGATTAGACTAGTCAGGGTTGAGTTTTCAGATAAATGTATTTTGTGAGGAGAATCTGTGCTCGCTTCGTCTCTATTCATGGCACAATAAGGGAAGAAACATTTGTCTCTACAGTTTTTCTTGATGTTGTGTGGTGAACAAAATTGAACAGAATATTCTAAACATAATTTTGCTAATGTATTATAGGATCAGAACATAATTTTAGAAAACAGAATGTACGAGAAATGCAGAGCAGGTTGGGCAACATTTATGAAGGAAAAAGAAGACTTATTATTAATGTTTTTGAGTGTGACAGTACTACATATATGATGCTTTAATACCTTGTTTATTCCCTCTCTATAAATGCTCACTGACTTCCTACATATGCATGTTCTTATTTACTTCAAACTTTTATTCAACCTTTTATTTAACCAAATCTTTAGATGTTTACTTCTTGCTGTACAATATGTCATCTTGCACTACTGAAGGTACTTTCAAAAACTAGCCCACATGCTTTTTACCCATGAAAAAAAATGACCACCAGTTGTGTAATCATAGTTAATATTTTCATACTTAAACGATATACACCAATTACTCCACATAAAGGCATTGGCCAATTCTGAATGTAATACTGCTAAAACCTATTAAAATTCTTTCTAAGTAATAAATGCTTCTATTGTATTTCTCATAGCTTTCTGCCCCCTTAACTCCCACAATCATAGAGCTCTGTGGTTATTCATTCAATGCACAGCAAACATTATGTAGTCGACAACAACTATGAATGCTATACATGCTCAGTTGGGTTGACATTTCTGTAATACATTGTATTTACTTTTTGAAATCTGGCAATTGAAAGATCAATCATTGAGGAATTTCTGTGATCACTATTTCTCATCTTGAATGATGTGCAATATTCCAACTTTCAAGAGCTGGGTTTTCCTCCAGATTTCAGAACCCCAGTGTCAGGACTAAGTGGGGGTCCTGAGCACATACGTGTCAGCAGCAGGACAGGAGGCACAATCGTCCAGGTGGACAGGTGTTGAAGCTGTAAGCCCAAAAAAACGGGTGGCACCCCACAGAGCCTGAGGCAAGTTGGAGACCATACAAACATCTCAACATGAAGGCGTACTCAGAGCTATGGAGACAATTGAAATATCCATAGATCTGGAATAGGTCAGTGTTGTTCACTGAGGTGGGAGATTACCACAGAGGGCTGTAGAGGTTGGGTCCATAGAATCCCTACAGTTCAGAAGGAGGCCATTTGGCCCATTGAGTCTGCACCGACTCTCCGAAAGAGCATCTTAGCCAGGCCCATATTTATTCACACAATACTGCATCTGCCATTCATTTGCCCACTCACTCAACTTATCAAAATCATATTGAAGCATCTCTGCATTCTCCTCATGGTTCATCTTCCCACCCAACTTTATGTCATCTGCAAATTTGGAGTTATTACATTTAGTTCCCTCATCTAAATCATTAATATATATTGTGAATATAGGGTCCCAGCACTGATCCCTGCAATACCCCACTAGTCACTTCCTACCATTTTTCCTGCTCTTTGTATGCTATCTGACAACCATTCTTCTATCCATCTCAATACACTACCCTCAATCCCATTCATTTTAATTTTACACGTCAATCTTTTATGTGGGACTTTGTCAAAGCCTTCTGAAATTCCAACTAGGCCACATCCACTGGCTCCCCCTCTTCAAGTCGTCTAGTTACATCCTCAAAGAATCTAATATATTTATCAAACATAATTTCCCTTTGGTAAATCCAATCTGACTATTTCAGATCCTGCCACTGTTTTCCAAGTATTCTGCCAAAAATCTTTTATAATAGACTCTAGCATTTTGCCCACTACCGATGTCAGGCTGACCGGGATATAATTTTCTGTTTTCTCTCTACCTTCTTTTTTAATAAGTGGGGTCACATTAGCTTCCCTCCAGTCCGTAGGAAATGTTCCAGAGTTTATAGTATATTGGAAGATGACTGCAATGCATCAAAAACTTTGTGAAACAGATATGTTTTAAGTAGTGTGTTCATAGAATCATAGAATCCCCAGTGCAGAAGCAGGCCACTCAGCCCATAAGGTCTGCACCAAATCTCTGACAGAGCATCTTACCCAAGAACACACTCCACCCTAACTCCATAACCCCACACATTTTCCCATTAATCCCCCTAACCTACACATCTTGTGACACTAAGGTGCAATTTAGCATGGCCAATCCACCTAACCTGCACATTTTTGGACTGTGGGAGGAAATCAGAGCACTCGGAGGAAACCCATGCAGACACAGGGAGAACGTGCAAACTCCACAAAGACAGTGACCCAAGGCTGGAATTAAACCCAGATCCCTGGCGCTATGAGGCAGTACTACTAACCACGGTGCCACTGTGCCGCCTGATAATTGAATGGAAGTGAGATAAAGAGGCAAAGAGATTTAGAAGATAATTAATTCCTGAGTTTACACAGCTATGTGTAAAGCATAGTCATCAGTGCTGGAACCAGTAAAATTGGGGTGTATAAGAGGCCAGAATTAGCAGAGCGCAGATATCTCAAAGAGCAAAGAACAATACAGCACAGGAACAGGCCCTTCGGCCCTCCAAGCCCGTGCCGCTCCCTGGTCCAAAACTAGACCATTCTTTTGTATCCCTCCATTCCCACTCTGTTCATGTGGCTATCTAGATAAGTCTTAAACATTCCCAGTGTGTCCGCCTCCACCACCTTGCCCTGCAGCGCATTCCAGGCCCCCACCACCCTCTGTGTAAAATACGTCCTTCTGATATCCATGTTAAACCTCACCCCCCTCACCTTGAATCTATGACCCCTCGTGAACGTCACCACTGACCTGGGAAAAAGCTTCCCACCGTTCACCCTATCTATGCCTTTCATAATTTTATACACCTCTATTAGGTCACCCCTCATCCTCCGTCTTTCCAGTGAGAACAACCCCAGTTTACCCAATCTCTCCTCATAACTAAGCCCTTCCATACCAGGCAACATCCTGGTAAACCTCCTCTGCACTCTCTCTAAAGCCTCCACGTCCTTCTGGTAGTGTGGCGACCAGAACTGGGCGCAGTATTCCAAATACGGCCGAACCAACGTTCTATACAACTGCAACATCAGACCCCAACTTTTATACTCTATGCCTTGTCCTATAAAGGCAAGCATGCCATATGCTTTATTCACTACCTTCTCCACCTGTGACGTCACCTTCAAGGATCTGTGGACTTGCACACCCAGGTCCCTCTGCGTATCTACACCCTTTATGGTTCTGCCATTTATTGTATAGCTCCCCCCCTACGTTAGTTCTACCAAAATGCATCACTTCGCATTTATCTGGATTGAACTCCATCTGCCATTTCTTTGCCCAAATTTCCAGCCTATCTATATCCGTCTGTAGCCTCTTACAATGTTCTTCACGATCTGCAAGTCGAGCCAATTTCGTGTCGTCCGCAAACTTACTGATCACCCCAGTTACACCTTCTTCCAGATCGTTTATATAAATCACAAACAGCAGAGGTCCCAATACAGAGCCCTGCGGAACACCACTAGTCACAGGCATCCAGCCGGAAAAAGACCCTTCCACTACCACCCTCTGTCTTCTGTGACCAAGCCAGTTCTCCACCCATCTAGCCACCTCCCCCTTTATCCAGGTTGTGGAACTGGAGGAGATTACAGAGATATGGAGGAGCCAGGCCGTGAAGGGATTTGAAGGATGAGAATTTTAAAATGGAGGCATTGCTGAGTCAGGAGGTCAGTGAGCTTAGAGGGGATAGGTGAAAGTGACTTTTTGAATTAGGACACAAGCAGTAGAGGTTTGGAAGACCTCACTTTATGAGGGTACAAGCTGGCCAAGACTGCGTTAGAATATTCCAGAGTTAACCAAGGTTTGGATAAAGGTTTCTGCTGTAAAACAAGGTGAGGCAGTAGCGGAGTTGGGCAATGCTTCCTGTATTGGAAGTAGACACAGAGAACTTCAGAACCTGTTATGTTAAATTGAAATTTAGTAAAATTGGACATCAGTCTCCTCTGATGATTTGCTCATTTCTTTATAAATTAGACATGCCAACTTTTTTATTTCCAGGGTAAATAACATTAGGTAAAGGTAAACTCCATTTCCCCTTTGAGGGGGACCATATGTGATCCTCGCCAGTGAGGACCTCAACTTGTGAGCAGTTAAGGACAAGATTACGTCCTTGACTCATTCATTATATTTAAATTATGAAATGGATATTAAAATCAGCCTCATGCCCAAGAGGGGCACAGGGCTGATTTCGCCGACAGAACGGGGCCAGTGCAAAAGATTGTGAACGTAACCCAATCCATCACGCAAACCAGCCTCCCATCCATTGACTCTGTCTACACTTCTCGCTGCCTCGGCAAAGCAGCCAGCGTAATTAAGGACCCCATGCACCCCAGACCTACTTTCTTCCACCTTCTTCCATCGGGAAAAAGATACAGAAGTCTGAGGTTATGCACCATCCGACTCAAGAACAGCTTCTTCCCTGCTGCCATCAGACTTTTGAATGGACCTACCTCGCATTAAGTTGATCTTTCTCTCCACCCTAGCTATGACTGTAACACTACATTCTGCACTCTCTCATTTCCTTCTCTATGCACGGTATGCTTTGTCTGTATAGTGCGCAAGAAACAATACTTTTGACTGTATGTTAATACATGTGACAATAATAAATCAAATCAAATCAAAAATAACATTGCGAGAGGCGAGAAATTGGGGGCGAACCCAATTTTTCGCCTCTTACCCAATCTTTCTGGCTCACCTCACCGATTGTCCGACGCAATGAGCCGGTACGATCACCCCCTCCATGTGTGAGAGTGAAATATGGAAATTGGAGGGTAAGGCAGGCAGGAGCGAAGAAAAATAAAAGCTTTAAAACATTTTGGTAAAATTAAGAATGGTGAGAGGAGGCTGTCAAGTTACGAGGTAGTTTATAAACTTTAAATATCAGGTCGCCTAACTGCTAAAATATATAGTTTTGAAATTGCCTGTCACTTATTCAATTTCTGACATTCATTTATAATGTAAGTGAAATTACTTTGTGCTGACTGAAAGAAATATTAGTTTTCCTTTCCTTTTAGATGCATATAGAAGATCATTGCAGCGAGAATTCCTCTGGTTACTTTGTGTAGTGAAATTGGAGTTAGATTGTTTATGATTCTAATCGAAATAGATTGCGGGAGAGTCTTCAGATCAATGTACTATGTCATGACACACACAGGGAAATTTCCACAAATACACATCCCTGTGCCTTATCAGTAATTAAGTCATAGAAGATACATGCCAGAATTCTTAATCTGCATTCACAGTGGACAAAGCATTGGCGCAGGGAACAAATTGGTAAAATTACCCACATTTTGGAGCATAATTTCATTTGGCTTTCACTACTGTGGCAAGATGTGCAGCAAATATAATGCGCTGACTTTGTTTCTCAATATGAGAGAGTTGTTAATCGAATGAAATTGAACTCTGCTCCACCCCGCCCGACCTCACACCCTCTATAGTGTATGGATATGTTTTGTTCAGGGGACCTGCAGTAATTCCAGTTGAGCAGCACAGGGGATGCTGTGGATTGATTATTGGTGTTCAAATTATGTGCGTCAGAGCTTGAGGAAGACCAGTAATCTGTCAGACAAATAAACACTCCACATGACAGCCTGCAATCAACATCAAAGCTGTGTGACTGCATGGCCAGGCAGCTATCACAGATGTACTGGACATGAAACAAACAGCCCGGGGGTGAGGGGGTGTATTCTCTGGCCTACCCATGGCATGTTTCTTATGGCGGGAGACAGTGCGCCGTTTGCCACCTTCGGGATCTTCTGATCTTGCTGCTCTCAATGGGATTTCCCTTTCACTGCACCCCAAACCATCAGGAGAGCCCCACCCCACCCAGTCGGCAGGAGAAGATCCCGCTGATGCGAACAGCCAGAAAATTCCGGCACCGTGCAACAAATCGGCTATGCACAGTAAAGGAAAATTAGTAGAAATATCACTTTCAACATTAAGGAAGATATAAGACATGCATTTATATAACGTATTTCTTAACTTAAGGATGTCCCTAATTGCTTTATAGCCCATGAGATATTTTTGAAGTGTAGTTGCCATTGTAATGAAGGAAAAGTCTAGGTTGTTTTTCCACGTATCATGGTTGGATAAATTCGGAAACCTCAGTTGGCTCTACCACAAAAAGACTTTTAACTGCTGTTCATACCGTGAGAAATATGTAAGAAGTGCTTGAGGTCAAGAAGTATGAGGAAGATGAACAGTATTTTGGCCAAAGGAGGTTCTGCAGAATATGCAGAGACTTACTTGGCTATTGGGCCATGTTGGACTAATGAAAATGGCAACTTCAGTGATTATTTGTCTTAGAAATCATAGAAACCCTACAGTACAGAAAGAGGCCATTCGGCCCATCGGGTCTGCACCGACCACAATCCCATCCAGGCCCTACCCCCATATCCCTACATATTTTACCCGCTAATCCCTCTAATCTACGCATCCCAGGGCACGAAGGGGCAATTTTAGCATGGCCAATCAACCTAACCCACACATCTTTGGACTGTGGGAGGAAACCGGAGCACCCGGAGGAAACCCACGCAGACACGAGGAGGATGTGCAAACTCCACACAGACAGTGACCCAAGCCGGGAATCGAACCCAGGTCCCTGGAGCTGTGAAGCAGCAGTGCTGACCACTGTACTACCGTGCCGCCCACTGCTACCGTGCCGCCTACGGTTTTACGATTGGAACCAGGCAAGCACTATTGCCAAATCATTGGGTAAGAGTGGGTTTAGCATTGTTTGCTGTGTTCATCTGAACCTTTGGGAAGTCATCATCAGTATAATTCCTTGGTCCAATTTAATTTATGCTAGTCGTAGTACATACCATCTTCAAATAATGAAAGCAGAGGGTGAAAGAGAACCATAATGCACACATGTTAAATTGGAAACATGTTAATAAACCAACAGGTAAAACAATTTGGCAAGTATATTTCATTTCATGAAAATATTTGCCATTTCTTTAAGGCATTCAGTTGTATTTTAACACTGTGAGTAAAGGTACATTCGCATCAACATTTTCCATAAAGTCAGTGCAAGTTCGTAAGATATCGGAGGAGAAGTAGACCATTCGGCCCATCAAGTCTGCTCCGCCATTCGATCATGGCTGATATGCTCCTTCTCCCCACTTTCCTGCCTTCTCCCCATAACTCTTCAACTCATTACCAATTAAAAATCTGTCTAACTCCTCCTTAAATTTACTCACTGTCCCAGCATCCACCGCACTTTGGGGTAGTCAATTCCACAGATTCACAACCCTTTGGGAGAAGTAGTTTCTCCTCAACTCTGTTTTAAATTTGCTACCCCTTATCCTAAGACTATGACCTCTCATCCTAGAATGCCCCACAAGTGGAAGCGTCCGCTCCACGTCCACTTTATCCATACCTTTTATCATCTTGTATACCTCAATTTGATCTCCCCTCATTCTTCTAAATTCTTCTAAATTCCAGAGAGTTCAATCTCTCTTCATACGACAAGCCCCTTATCTCTGGAATCAATCTAGTGAACCTCCTCTGAACTGACTCCAATGTCACTACACCTTTCCTCAAATAAGGGGACCAAAAATATGCACAATACTCCAGGTATGGTCTCACCAATGCCTTGTACAGTTGCAACAACACTCGCTTATCTTTATACTCTATTCCATTAGTCATAAATGCCAACATTCCATTCACTTTCTTTATTATCTGCTGTACCTGCATGCTAGTTTTCTGTGACTCACGAACAAGGACACCCAGATCCCTCTGCACTGGAGCACCCCAAAGTCTCTCCCCATTTAAATAATAAGTCACCTTCCCATATGTTTTATTTTCACTCTGCTTTGTAGCATTCGGCTTTGCATTTACACTGATTATATATCTAGTTCTGCATCTGCACCTAAATGTAGGGACAATATCAGAGTTTGTCCCAAAGGTATTAAAGACAAATTTCTGCAGGGATTCTTCCATTATTCTGCTCCGACTTGTTTCTTCGGGGGTTTTTTGGCAATCTTCCACTGAAATTACCAGCCCAGATTGGCATGAAACTGAAATCGAAAAAAAAAGTTGAATTTAGTTAGAAAAGAATAGAGCATCAGCCTCAGCATCTTCTCATTGCCTGAGTAGATTATTCTCCATGGGCCAATGTTTCTCCCATGCTGACCAACCATGTCTCATTGGGAAGATTTCTGCAACTGTGCCCAAGGAGTTACAATCATGTCAGCAGTCTATGTAAAATAGCAGATTTAAAAAATTAGCACCTTGACCTGCCTGGAGTGCCTGCAATTAAACACCATGGTCAATCAATTATAATACAAATGTATTCATCCATCATAAATGAGTGGAATGGAAATGAAAGAATTTAATTGAGTTCTGAAAGCTGGCCGATTTTCAACAATTAGAATTGCTTTAGTCTAAAGACTTTAAACAACAAAATGCCCACATACATTACAGTAAATAGTATCCAAAGCATGCTATTTACTGTAATATGTGTGGGTATTTTGAGCCAACAAACGTGGTCTCTCTTGAGGCCTAAACATTTTTTCCAACCAAAGGGTGGTCAAATGTTCAAAATTGATTGGTAACCCTACCCATCATTCCCCAAGCAAAATTCAACCCGTAGGAAATTAAATGTTTCAGGTCAGGCACAAGGGCTTAATATAAAGCAGTTGGCTGGACTTACTCCTGGTCAGATATGCCTCATGGTCATTTTGTTGTTTTGTCATTTACTGTTGATATTTTTCTGAGGGTGGATTAAGGCAAAAGTGTAATTTTGCATGGCTGCATACTGATGGGACACTTACATTTTCCCCTTATGGCTAGATATTTTATGCTGTTAAAAAGTCATTGTTCCTTTATGAACACATGCAGAACATGAGTTTCATTCATACATCAATATAGCATTCACAATATGGGAGTTGCATCAAGTATTCTTTTACATACAGCTAACAAAATGTATAGGGCTGGATTTGAAAATTAAAGGTGGGTAGTGGGAGTCGGGACCTTTCCCAGTGTGGTGAGCCCGCCTCAGGGAAAAGCATCTTGAAAGTGTCAGGCCTGTTGACTCTGTGAACAATTCGGAGGCGGTCACAGGGGCTGCTGAGTCCAAGGCGGACTCATTAAAAACTCGTCTTGATTCTTTGGGACTTTGTCCCTGTTGTTTGTTCAATATTAAGCCCTCTAACCCCCACCTGTCACAATCCTACTCACTCCTCATGCTTCATCCATGACAATCCATGCCCCTCACCTTTTGCCAATGGTCCTCATACTCTCCATGCCAACCCATGTCCCACCAACTGCCCCATGTAACCTTACAACCCCTATGCCACCTTGTTTCTTATTCATGCCAACTCATGACCCTTCCCCCCACTCATTCCCATGACCCCTTGAAACCTCTATTGTGAGGGGTGTGGGTTAGGACTTAATATTGAACAAAATAACAAGGACAAACCTCAAAGAACCACGACTTCACTATCTATGAAATGCATTTCCATTCATGGTTACTCACTGAAGGCAGTTTTCTTTTCAAAATTTAAAGGGCAAGGGATTTAAATAACTTGACAGCATGTTATTCCACATTCCTTGTATGCTTTTTTATAAGTATTCATGTCTCCAGCATGAAGTCGTGGAACTACAGGTTGAGGTCATTGCTCGATTAAAAATCAGGTCTGCTTGTCATGTGCTCTGAGTATAAATGGCCCAACTGAGTTCGGGTTTCATTCTTGTGTACTTCCTGCCCTGTTGCCTTTCTCCCTACCTATAAAAATGGTGCGTTCTGGAAACTGGGGCAGAATATTCAGATCCAGGTCTGGTTTGCCATTTTTAATGGTCCCTAAAGTCTCCACTACTCTGCGAAAATCCAACCCATAGTGTCAGAAAAAAATTGTTTTAATTTACTCTACCGTTGCGCTGGACTAGACTATGACAAATTATTTCCCCTTGTCCAAACAGTAGAACCAGAAGAGACAGTCTGTGTTCCAATGGAGAAAAAAGGGCAGAATTTTCCCAGACTAGTCAGGCAGGTTTGTTGGCGAGCAGAGGGGGAAAGTCCCAGAAAATGAGGTTGGCTCAGAATCCTACATGATCCCACCTGCTTTAGTTATTCACCAGGATGGAACCAGTGTGGGAGAGTAATTAAAAGCTGGTTGAGATGGTTAAGTAGACCATTATGATGGGCTTTAGCCCTAAATTCTGGATTTCCCATCTGTGGAACCTATTTCCCAACATGTCAGCAACGCACTAGGATCATCAAGGTGAATGCACAATGGAAAGAACTTCTCCCTTTAAACTGGTGGGGCATGCATTGCCAGAGGCCATAAGGTTCTCTCCAGAAGGAATGGGATAAACCAATGACCATCGATAACACCAGATGGGGAATTGAGAAGGAACAGTTCAACTCCAAAGAATGAAAATCAAGAACTAAGATCAACCTAAGAAACAAGAGAAGGACTGCTTCTAAAAGAACCTCCCATTTATCAAGGTTTACACAAACTTTAGATCAATGGATTTAGCTCTCACCAGTGAGGTTTCCAATGCATCATTTCTGGATGTGTTGTATATATAAAATAATTTGCATCCATATGAACCCTTTCACATCTCAGAATGTCCCAAAACACTTAAATACAATGAAATGCCATTCAAGTGCAGTCGCTCTTGTGTTGCAACAGGGTAGTCAATTTAGGCACAGCAAGATTACACAAAAAGCAATAAAATAAATGACTGTTATTTGTTAATGTGTTCATTGAGGGATAAATATTGGCCAAGGTAGAAGGAACATTTCTTCTTCTTTTTCGGAAATAAGAACATAAGAACTAGGAGCTGGAGTAGGCCATCTGGTCCCTCGAGCCTGCTCTGCCATTCAATAAGATCATGGCTGATCTTTCGTGGACTCAGCTCCACTTACCTGCCCGCTCACCATAACCCTTAATTCCTTTACTGTTCAAAAATATCCTTGCCTTAAAAACATTCAATGAGGTAGCCTCAACTGCTTCACTGGGCAGGGAATTCCACAGATTCAGAACCCTTTGTGTGAAGAAGTTCCTCCTCAACTCAGTCCTAAATCTGCTTCCCCTTATTTTGAGGCTATGCCCCCTAGTTCTAATTTCACCTGCCAGTGGAAACAACTTCCCTGCTTTCTATCTTATCTATTCCCTTCATAATCTTATATGTTTCTATAAGATCTCCCCTCATTCTTCTGAATTCCAATGAGTATAGCCCCAGTCTACTCAGTCTCTCCTCATAAGCCAACCCTCTCAACTCCGGAATCAACCTAGTGAATCTCCGCTACACCCTCTCCAGTGCCAGTATATCCTTTCTCAAATAAGGAGACCAAAACTGTACACACTATTCCAGGTGTGGCCTCACCAACACCTTATACAGCTGTAACATAACCTCACTGTTTTTAAACTCCATCCCTCTAGCAATGAAGGACAAAATTCCATTTGCCTTCTTAATTACCTGCTGCACCTGCAAACCAACTCCTTGAGATTCTTGCACAAGGACAGCACCATGGGATCCTTTATATTCACCAGAGTGGTGATTCAGGCCTTAACCATCAGATAGTGCAGTAGCCTCCCAATAGCTGGTATTGAAATGCCATTTTATATTATATGCACAACCCTATGGAATTGACATTGAATGACCAAACTTCTGACGCGGAGGCAGAAGTAATTATTCAAATGCAAAGTTGTTATTGATATAAACCTTTTGTATCTGTTATTAGGTACATTGGAAAAGGAAGGCATACATCTTGGAGCCATTGACATGTCCATGGACATTAGAGAGCAGAAAAGAAGGTGGTTAGCAATGGGATGAAAATCAGAGAGGATACTTCTAATCAAGGCACAATTTATTCTAGTCAAGAGTGGTTGATGAGAATGATGTTGAATGGGATAGTAAGTGTCTGTGCAAAGGTAGTTATTAATGAACGGCAATAAGCTTGGGAACCATGTTAACATTTATATTTGTTTGGCTTAGTGTATTTGTATAAAACAGATCTCTCTGTACAAGACTATTTCCCTTTGCCCTGAAAATAGCATTTATATAGAATGGGGTTGCAGAGTTCGAGGAGTTGCAAAGCAAAACAGCAGTGCTGCCTCATGGCGCCAGGGACCCGGGTTGGGTCCCCCGGGTTCTCCCCCGTGTCTGTGTGGGTTTCCTCTCGGTGCTCCGGTTTCCTCCCACAGTCCGAAAGACGTGCTGGTTAGGTGCATTGGCCATGCTAAATTCTCCCTCAGTGTAACCGAACAGGTGCCGGAGTATGGCAACTAGGGGATTTTCACAGTAACTTCATTGCAGTGTTAATGTAAGCCTACTTGTGACACTAATAAATAAAATTTTAAAAACTTTAATTGGTATTATGTATTTATGCTCTACACTTAATCTGAAATCTTTCAACCACTTCTCCTGAAATTTGGCTTCCCTGGGATTAATATATATGTATTCACATACAAAGCATGAACAGATAGTTATTGTTGGAAATGAGTGCGAAGTAAGCAGCAAATTAACACCTTGTTATATATGACTTCAATCATGTGCTACAGGAAGTTACCATCAGTAGTAGAATTGGTTTGATGCATCATTTCGTGTGGTGGATACCATCAGTTGTGAAACTAGTTTTCAATGATCATTTTATGAGTAACGAACGAGTTTGATAGTTAATGAATGTTTTATTCATTACTAATGAAAAGGTGTGGGATAAATATTTTGTTTGAGCACCCTGTAGCCTCAGATTTATAATTATGCACACGTTGCTGTAATGTTAAGCACTAGATATTTTTTGGTCAGGAAATAGAAACAAATGAGGTGCAACATATAATGCAAAAATTCCCATAATCATAAATATTTGTCAAGAACTACTAAAACATTGTAGCAGCAATGTTTTCAGCCTTGAACAAAACAAAACATGTGCTTCAGAACTCATTTACGTGCTTGGTATTCACAGATAGTCGGCAATGTTTTATTTTAACAAAAGCAAAGGACCATAATTCTTTGACTAAAGATACTCAATCTCCTAGCCAGAGGAAGACATTTAGAATGATGCCAGATCTTCCATTTTCTACAAGTTTGAGTATTTCAGCTGCATTTGCTTAATTCAGTTTTGTTTTTAATTTTCTTTAAGAGCTTTAATTAGGATGACATGTTATTCTTATTATGCAACTTTGTTTTAACTTGCTATGGTACATTTTTTAGTTCAGGTTGAAAAAGCAACAATTACAGTTGACTGTAAGTCTAATTATCATTGTGATGGGTTGCAAAGGTTACTTTGAGCAAAATCATAAAACATGAATGATTTTCTGTTTTTCTGCCCATGTCACTATTTGCATAATATCAAAACTCCATTCTTCTGAAGCCTTTGTTGTTTAATGAAGATTTGAATACTCCCATTCTCATTAACATATCAGATGTGTAACTAAATAATGGAATGTTTGGCAATTTAGTTGAAAATGTATTTTTGATGAAGGGATGCATATAGTCAGTAGAACATCCAACATATAGACGGTCCATTAAAGATTTCACAGTTTTCAGTATGATTCTTCCTAAAATCTCGACCATAATCTTTGATTTTTTTTTTGCAGTTTGTGGCAGCATGTCGTATCAGCTCATTCAAGTGATAATTACTTTGCAAAGCAATTAATCAAGGAAAATGTGCTGGTGCAATTTCCTGATAGCTTGGGCACCTGGTAAAATTGCCACAAGTGCATCTAATGGTGTGCTACTTCCACTGCAGAAATACTAATATTGGTTATAAAACTGTAAGAAAACATTTACTCTGTAGTAATATAGATAGTTTTCTGTTGGTAGAGAATTGATTTTTTTTTAGTTGCTGTGGTTGGCTAATGGTAAAGCTGCTTCCAGAAGAAAGTGCCATTACTATTATGGTCTATAATCTTAACTCTTTTTATTCAATCAACCTAATGTCACACGGAGCATTTGAAAGAGTCATTACAATTGGGCATTTGAAGAATGCCTTCCTCCTCCTAAGTTCTGTTTATGTACTATAGGGCAATAAACAGTGAAATTACCTAATAAACTATAAAATTGCTAATTAGTGTTGTGCATCTCTGCTTCATCTAGCAGGCTCCCTTAAGAGCCCATTTGAATTTATTTGCAGAGTTTCAGGTGCTCAACGTATCTTTGTTGATTCATGCTTATTTTTGTCTATTTCATTACATCAGTATATTTTGAATTCAAATCCTGCCTATAATGTCCAGTCACTCGGACAGGCAAAGTTATGTTCCTGTAGGTGGAAGTCGTAACAACGTTTGTACTTGCTGGAGATTCAAAGCTTTTAGCCTGAATTACTCAAGTGCAATTTTTGCAATTTGGTGAATGGTCAGTGCTGCAGAAACGTCCAGCTATTTAACCACAAGTTACAGCAAACTGCACTAGGTTCAAACTCAAGATCAAATGTCCACTTAGATATACAAGGAATTTATAATTAAAATAAAACAATTTAAAATGTGTTTGGAAGGTACTTGAGGGTGCATAACGAGTTATAGATAAAAAGTTGGGATGTGGGAATAAGCATGACTGCCCTTTCAAAGAGCGAGCACAATGGACCAAATGGTTTTCTCTGTGTTCAAACTTTCTGTGATTCTTCTAATTTAATGTATCTATTTAATCGTAAGAAATAAACACATTATAAATGGTGAAAATATTTGCAGGAGGAAGAGCAGGTGAGTGGGACCAATTTTCTTAATCTTTCAAAAACAAAGAGAAAGGCTTGCATTTACAGAGCACTTTTCATGACCACAAGACATGTCAAAGCACTTTGCAGCCAATGAAGTATTTCTGAAGTATAGTAAGAAGTCTCATAAACACCAGGTTAAAGTCTAACAGATTTATTTGGAATCATAAGCTTTTTGAAGTATAGTAATATGGAAAACAGAAGAGCTGGCATAAGCATGATGGTTGAATGGCCTTCTGTGTTGTATCATTCCATGGTTCTAATTAGATTATACTAATCTTTCTGACGACATTATGCTCACTGTCAAATCATGACATGAAATTTTGCTGCCACATTGTGCAGTATTACTTTCCCTGCCTTAATGTCTTTCTTTGCTCCATTCACTATCCCTAATTTGAGACAGAGTGTTGCCGAATTATTCTCCATCCCTTCACAAGGCTGATTTGCAACCAGTCACTCAGAAGTAGGCAAGAGTGCCACAGATCAACTTCTTCAATTTTTGTTCACTTACCCTGTGGGGACCACTGCACAATCCTTGTGGAGACGAAGTCCCGCCTTCACTTTGACAATAATCTCCATCGTGTTGTGTGGCACCATCACCGTACTAAATGGGACAGACTTCGAACCGATCTAGCAACTCAAGACTGGGCATCCATGAGGCCCTGTGGACCATCAACTGCAGCAGAACTGTACTCCAGCACAATCTGCAACCTCATGGCCTGGCATATCCCCCACTCAACCATTACCATCAAGCCAGGGGATCAACGCTGGTTCAATGGAGAGTGCAGGAGGGCATGCCAGGAGCAGCTCCAGGCATTCCTTAAAATGAAGTGTCAACCTGGTGAAGCTACAAAACAGGACTACTTGTATGCCAAACAGCAAGTGATAGACAGAGCTAAGCGATCCCACAACCAACAGATCAGATCTAAGCTCTGAAGTCGTTCCACATCCAGTTGTGAATGGTGGTGGACAATTAAACAACTCCCTGGAGGAGGAGGCTCCACAAATATCCCCATCCTCATTGATGGAGGAGCCCAGCACGTCAGTGCCAAAGATAAGTTTGAAGTATTTGCAACAATCTTCAGCTAGAAGTGCCGAGTGGATGATCCATCTCGGCCTCCTCCAGCCAATTCGATTCACTCCACGTGATATCAAGAAACGGTTGGAGGCACTGGATACTGCAAAGGCAATGGGTCCTGATAACATTCCAGCAATAGTATTGAAGACTTGTATTCCAGAACTTGTCACTCACCTAGCCAAGTTCTTCCAGTACAGTTACAACACTGGCATTGACCCAACAATGTGGTAAATTGCCCAGGTATGTCCTGTACACAAAAAGCAGGACAAATCCAACCCAGCCAATTATCGCCCAATCGGTCTACTCTTGATCATCAGCAAAGTGATGGAAGGATTCATCAACAGTGCTATCATGCAGCACCTGCTCATCAATAACCTGCTGAGTGATGCCCAGTTTGGGTTTTGCCAGGGTCACTCAGCTCCTGACCTCATTACAGCCTTGGTTCAAACATGGACAAAAGAGCTGAATTCCAGAGGTGAGGTGAGAGTGACAGCCCTTGACATCAAGGCCGCATTCGACCAAGAGTGGCATCAAGGAAACCTAGGGATACTGGAATCAATGGATATCAGGGGACAAACTCTCCGCTGGTTGGAGTCATACCTGGCACAGAGGATGATAGTTGTGGTTGTGGAGTCATCTCAGCTCCAGGCCATCTCTGTAGGAGTCCCTCAGGGTAGTGTCCTAGGCCCAACAATCTTCAGCTGCTTCATCAATGACCCATCATAAGGTCAGAAGTGGGGATGTTCGCTGATGATTGCACAATGTTCGCACAATTCGCGACTCCTCAGACACTGAAACAGTTCATGTTCAAATGCAACAAGATCTGGACAATATCCAGGCTTGGGTTGACAAACAGCAGGTAACATTCGCACCACACAAATGCCAAGCACTGACCATCACCAATAAGAGACACTCTAATCATCGCCCTTAACATTTAATGGTGTAACCATCACTGAATCCCCCACTGTCAACATTCTTGGGGTTACCATTGAGCAAAAACTCAACTGGACTCGCCACATAAACACAGTGGCTACAAGAGCAGGTCAGAGGCTCGGAATACTGCAGCGAGTAACTCACCTCCTGACTCCCCAAAGCTTATCCACCATCCACAAGGCACAAGTCAGGAGTGTGATGGAATACTCCCCACTTGTCTGGATGGGTGCAGCTCCAACAACACTCAAGAGGCTTGACACCATCCAGGACAAAGCAGCCTGCTTGATTGGCACCACTCTACAAATATTCAATCTCTCCACCACCGACGCTCAGTAGCAGCAGTGTGTACTATCTACAAGATGCATTGCAGCAATTCACCAAAGATCCTTAGACAGCACCTTCCAAACCCACAACCACTTCCATCTAGAAGGACAAGAGCAGCAGATAAATGGGAACACTACCACCTGCAAGTTCCCCTCCAAGTCACTCACCATCCTGACTTGGAAATATATCGCTGTTCCTTCGCAGTCGCTGGGTCGAAATCCTGAAATTCCCTCCCGAATGGCATTGTGGGTCAACCCACAGCACATGGACTGCAGCAATTCAAGAAGGCAGCTCACCACCACCTTCTGTAGGGCAACTAGGGATGGGCAATAAATGCTGGCGGGCCAGCGACACCCATGTCCCACGAATGAATAAAAGAAAAACCCTATGGGGCATCTGGTTCACCTTCAGTCAGTTCCTTATTTTCACTGGTTTAGTTGAGACAAGAGTCTTCCATAATATTCCTGCAACCATACTGTTAGGCCACCCATGCTATGACAAAACCAATTTTCTTGTATTGTTCTGAAAACCATCTCCCTATATGTGACATTTGCACATGTATCCAGTGTCCTTTGAACTTTCTGTTTATTCGCAAGTACATGACATAAGAACATAAGAACTAGGAGCAGGAGTAGGCCATCTGGCCCCTCGAGCCTGCGCCGCCATTCAATAAGATCATGGCTGATCTTTTTGTGGATTCAGCACCATGTACCCGCCCGCTCACCATAACCCTTAATTCCTTTACTGTTCAAAAATTTATCTATCCTTCCCTTAAAAACATTCAGTGGGGTACCATCAACTGCTTCACTAGGCAGGGAATTCCACAGATTCATAACCCTTTGTGTGAAGAAGTTCCTTCTCAACTCAGTCCTAAATCTGCTCCCCCTTATTTTGAGTCCATGCCCCCTAGTTTTAGTTTCGCCTGCCAGTGGAAACAACTTCCCTGCTTCTATCTTATCTATTCCCTTCATAATCTTATATGTTTCTATAAGATCTCCCCTCATTCTTCTGAATTCCAATGAGTTTAGCCCCAGTCTACTCAGTCTCCCTCATAAGCCAACCCTCTCACTTCAGAATCAACCTAATGAATCTCCTCTGTACCCCCTCCAGTGCCAGTGTATCCTTTCTCAAGTAAGGAGACCAAAATTGTACACATTACTCCAGGTGTGGCCTCACCAGCACCTTATACAGCTGCAACATAACCTTACTGTTTTTAAATTCCATCCCTCTCGCAATGAAGGACAAAATTCCATTTGCCTTCTTAATTACCTGCTGCACCTGCAAACTAACTTTTTGTGATTCATGCACAAGGACACTCCAGCGTGCTGCAATTTTTTACTATTTACATAATAGTCCATTTTGCTGTTATTCCTACCAAAATGGATGACCTCACATTTACCAACATTGTACTCCATCTGCCAGACCCTCGCCCACTCACTTAGACTATCTATATCCCTTTGCAGACTTTCAGCATCCTCTGCACACTTTGCTCTTCCACCCATCTTAGTGTCATCTGTGAATTTTGACACACTACACCTGGTCCCCAACTCCAAATCATCTATGTAAATCGTAAACAATTGCGGGCCCAACACTGATCCCTGAGGCACACCACTAGTCACTGATCGCCAACCAGAAAAACACCCAATTACCCCCACTCTTTGCTTTCTGTTAGTTAACCAATCCACTATCCATGCTAATACATTACCCATAACACCATGCACCTTTATCTTATGCAGCAGCCTTTGGTGCGGCATCTTGTCAAATGCCTTCTGGAAATCCAGATACACCACATCCACAGGTTCCCCATTGTCCACTGCGTACATAATGTTTTCAAAGAATTCCACCAAATTAGCCAAAACATGACCTGCCCTTCATGAACCCATTCTGCGTCTTCCCAATGGGACAGTTTATATCCAGATACATCAGTTACATCTGGCATGGTATAAAATGTTGTTATGATGGTTAAACATTGGTGCATGCAGAAATCTATTGGAAGTATTGTTCGAGTTTTGGCCTCAGTTTGTACAATTCACAAGTTTGTAAAGCCACAGATTTGAGCTACAGCCCGGTAGTCACATTCCCACCATGAGTAGGAAAGATAAACATATTTCAATCTCTCCTTCATACAGCATGGTGAGGCAGCAGTGCTAACACTGGTTAGTATGCTGCCTCACAGTGCCGGGGACCAGGATTCAATTCCGGCCTCAAGTGACTGTGTGGAGTTTGCATGTTCTCCCTATGTCTGCGTGTGTTTCCTCTGGGTTCTCCAGTTTCCCCACACAGTTCAAAGATATGTGGGTTAGGTTGATTGGCCATGCTAAATTAGCCCTTAGCGTCAGATAAATACATGGGATTACGAGATAGGGCCTGAGTGGGATTGTTGTTGGTTCTGGCTCAATGGGCCGAATGGCCTCCTTCTGCACTGTAGGATTTCTATAACTCTATAATCCACACAAACAAATAAAAAGAATGCTAAGATGTGTGGAGGTACATTTATTCAAATGCAATACTGGCTTTAAGTAGCTGAGTGGCCGAATAGGGAACATGGTGATGCCTTGCCCAGACTTTTCTGGAACAGCAATCATCCATTTAGAGTTGCCAGTACTCCAGGATTAGTCTGGAGTTTCCTGGGATCAGAAATTAATCTCTAAGACTCTGCTGTGAGCAACCCTGGAGAAAAATCAGAGTGACATTGAATAAAGTGTCTTTTTAATTTTTTTTGACTGTCTGTTTATTAGTAATTTTGGAGATTGAACAAAAACTTGCTGACTGACGGTAAAGCATCGATCAGTTAGGTTTTCAGGAGCCCTCTCACTTTCTAATGGGTGTGGGGAGGTGGTGTGTCATGAGGATGGGTAATCAAGCTCGGAGATGGGTGAGGTGATGAATCCTCCAGATATACTCAACCACAGTTGGCAATGTGCCATCCAGTTAATGCCAGCTTTTACCATTGTTTGCGGGTGGGGTGAAAATATCTGTTCATCTGCACCTCTTATTTAAAAATACAACAGGTGTATCTGCATCTCTGGGTCAGGTGTGGTCAGGTATTTGGAAATGAAACTGAAATGCATCATTTCAGGTCCAGCAACAGACTTAACTTGCATGTAAAATTCTGAATGCAGTGTCAGCCGTGTGCTCACTAATGTTGCACATACCAGCAAACTGTGTATGAAGTGATGAACTCTTCTGAAAATCACTTAGAATGTGCGAAATGCAGATAAAAAAAACAATATTTAACAGGGGAACAATGGAAAATTCTGGTTTAAGATTGAGCAGAAACATAATTGGTTTGGTACACATTCTATCTTCGTTTCATCTGGTCCGTTGAGAGCATTTTGTTTTGCGCGAAACAGAATTGGATGAAAGATTTATCTTTAAGATTCGCAGTGAGAAAGACTGCAGAATGGAGGCTCTCCCTCCCCTGTTATTTCATGTGAATTGGTAGCATCCAGCCTACCGGTGTTAGATCACTGGTCGGTGAGTAGAGCAACTGCCTCCCTGAGAAGACGGAGAAGCGTTTGCATTAACTGTCCGGGCATAGGATTACTATAGAAGAACCCTGGACCCGTTTAGAATGAGCATGGTTAAAGGCAAACGCCGCAACCAGAGATGTAAGTATGGTTACTCATTCAGGAAATTGTCACATCTAGTGAATTGGATAGTCTTGTTAACTAACGTTCCTTTAAATGAAATTCGGACAAGTCAAGGGTTAAGGCCACCAAGCAGGTAAATAAAGTAATCTGCAAGGGGTTACAATTTAGTGCTGTAAAGGTCAGTTTATTAAGTAGAAGTGACCATTTAGTCTTGTTCCTTTTTTTTTAACCGGACCTAACTACACAGTGGTAGTCAGAACTTTAAATTACTTGCCGAATGGACACTTGCTTCCTTCACACATTTAGTAATTAAAACATTGGGTTCATTAGAGTGTAACTGACATTGTAAATTGCAGTCTGGGCTTCGTGTATTCTGACAAATCATTATGAAATAGAGATGAAAGTTTATTTTTTAAAATCTAAATATTACAACAGAGAGGTAATGTAAAATGAATGGAATATGACATTGGACCATCGGCGCTGTTATAGAAAATCAACGTATGCCTGTATGGACAAGAGAGTCCAAGGGAAAAAAAGAAGAGGAAATGCGAAGACTGTTCGACATCAAATACTGATTTATGACGAATCGAGAGGCAGTTTTTCATGCAAGGCTTCTGTTGCAAAGCAATACGACTGCAACCTCGCAAACTTCATTTACTTAAGGGCCACGAAACAATAAGCCATGAAGTTCAATCGGTTTAAAATGAGATTGAAATGAAATTCACCCAGAGGAGATTTTCTTCTCTGCCCCCACCCGCGTTGAGATAAATAAAGAAGTTGATCCATCGTCTCTGGGGCAAATCAGGCAGTTTCACACCATGTTACAAATTGCCCTTGGAAGAAAACAGCAACTGTGCCATCAGTCTATTGAATGAGACAGCAGGGTGACAGCATTCACAACATAATTCATACATTACTGTGGAGAGAGAGAAAACATTATGGTAACTTTGGATGAGACCCTAATCTTTGGGCAGTGGGAAAGAAGCCACCAGGAGCTTGTTGTGTGATTGATTATAAACAGGCATCAAATATATAATCGGTTTTAAATGCAGATGAAGAACCATTTTTAAATTGTAGTCCAGCATACTTGAGTTTATGCAGCATGTGAACATGTTCTCTCTATTTCTTGTGTGTATCTGTGTGTATCGTAAACGTAGATTATATATGTCTTTGCTTCATGTTACAACACACACTATTTTTTGGTTTTGTACAAGCAGAAATATCCCATTCTGACATAACACTTTTTGATAACAGTCGCTCTTTCAAAGATAATTGGTTCTTATTCACCATTGGCGTTTGTTCCCGTTGAATAGGGATTAATACATTGTATTTAATTTCTGTGAGATTATACACTGAGATCAAGAGCTCACGAAGGTGGTATCCAACTCTATTTTTATGCCTGCATGATTTTCGAGTTTTAAAGTGGGATTTAATAATCACCTCCAAATTTTACCTTACAACAAAGAGTGATAACTGTCGTGCAGGAATTAGACAAGTTTCAGAATCTAACCATGTTCTAGTATGGTAGAATGTCATGTCCCGAAGATATCTTATCAGAGTGCGGATTGAGTAGTTAATTAATTGCATTGTCTTTTTTTTTGCACGTTGACTCTTTTTCCATTTACAAATAACATACCTGAGCCATGTAGGACAAACGTCAATATACTGAGTTGCTTCAAATCTTTGTGTCATGGAAGAGATGGGCATTTATCTCTGATTCCCGATCAGGTAATGGCAGCAAGTCATTGAAAAGGCCAAGTCAATTCTTAATGCTTGGCTCAAGAGCTTTATTGACAAGTAACTGGGAGCAGGTCAATATGCAATGGGTATAAAAAGAAGAAACACTCTCCAGTTGACTTGGTTGTTGGTTGCTTTGTTTTGTGTACACATGAAACATGCGAATGGTGAAGGTCTAAGATTTAAGCTGAGGTCTCTGCTGAGTTAACTAATCTCAGCCAGCTCACTGATAATATTGCACTTCAATCAGCCACAGGAACAGTGATTAGGAAGCAAAATGTGAGGCAGGGTTTCCATTACAGGTTTGTTGTGTCTGTGGAACCATACCCTAACAGCAGTCAGTATTTCCGCAAGAGAATGGGGAAAATTGGAGGGAAGGGAAAGAAAATGTTTTAGAATTGAAGCAAATCATCTTGGAACGTGCTTTGGCATGTCTGGCAGAGGGATGAGTCCAAAATTATATTTGGTCATGATTAGTGGAGCACGATCTAGTTATTATATAGGGTTAACAATTCGGTTGAAACATAAAATGGAGAAATCTCAAGCAAATATATGAACCAGTGCATTGCACACTGGGATTTTGAACATAATCATGTTTTTTGAGAGTGCATTAATTTCTTTTGTCATATAAGTATATACCTTCCAAATTAAGATTTAGGACTGCCATTATGCAATATTTTAAAAATGAGTCGTGCCCACGGTAAATCAGGGATAACATAATGTTCATAACTGGGACTGATTTTAAACTTTTTGTGGCAGGGTTCCAATCGCATAGTCCATTAGTAGAATTAGTAGAAAATGGAATAGAATGTTTGACCTCTACAACGGCAACAACAAAGCAAATGGAATACTTTTTCGATTGGTTTAGTGTATGCAATTTATTATTAATCTTTTGAGAAGGGTGGCACAGTGGTTAGCACTGCTGCCTCACAGCTCCAGGGACCTGGGTTTGATTCCCAACTTGTCTATGTGGAGTTTTCACGTTCTCCCTGTGTTTGCATGGGTTTCTTCCGGGTGCTCCGGTTTCCTCCCACAGTCCAAAGATAAAGAACAAAGAACAAAGAACAGTACAGCACAGGAAACAGGCCCTTCGGCCCTCCAAGCCTGTGCCGCTCCTTGGTCCAACTAGACCAATCGTTTGTATCCCTCCATTCCCAGGCTGCTCATGTGACTATCCAGGTAAGTCTTAAACGATGTCAGCGTGCCTGCCTCCACCACCCTACTTGGCAGCGCATTCCAGGCCCCCACCACCCTCTGTGTAAAAAACGTCCCTCTGATGTCTGAGTTATACTTCGCCCCTCTCAGCTTGAGCCCGTGACCCTCGTGATCGTCACCTCCGACCTGGGAAAAAGCTTCCCACTGTTCACCCTAAATATACCCTTCATAATCTTGTATACCTCTATTAGATCTCCCCTCATTCTCCGTCTTTCCAAGGAGAACAACCCCAGTCTACCCAATCTCTCCTCATAGCTAAGACCCTCCATACCAGGCAACATCCTGGTAAACCTTCTCTGCACTCTCTCCAATGCCTCCACGTCCTTCTGGTAGTGCGGCGACCAGAACTGGACGCAGTACTCCAAATGCGGCCTAACCAGCGTTCTATACAGCTGCATCATCAGACTCCAGCTTTTATACTCTATACCCCGTCCTATAAAGGCAAGCATACCATATGCCTTCTTCACCACCTTCTCCACCTGTGTTGCCACCTTCAAGGATTTGTGGACTTGCACACCTAGGTCCCTCTGTGTTTCTATACTCCTGATGACTCTGCCATTTATTGCATAACTCCTCCCTACATTATTTCTTCCAAAATGCATCACTTCGCATTTATCCGGATTAAATTCCATCTGCCACCTCTCCGCCCAATTTTCCAGCCTATCTATATCCTGCTGTATTGCCCGACAATGCTCTTCGCTATCCGCAATTCCAGCCATCTTTGTGTCATCCGCAAACTTGCTGATTACACCAGTTACACCTTCTTCCAAATCATTTATATATATCACAAATAGCAGAGGTCCCAGTTCAGAGCCCTGCGGAACACCACTGGTCACAGACCTCCAGCCGGAAAAAGACCCTTCGACCACTACCCTCTGTCTCCTATGGCCAAGCCAGTTCTCCACCCATCGAGCCACTTCTCCTTGTATCCCATGAGCCTTAACCTTCTTAACCAACCTGCCATGTGGGACTTTGTCAAATGCCTTACTGAAATCCATATAGACGACATCCACGGCCCTTCCTTCATCAACCGTTTTTGTCACTTCCTCAAAAAACTCCACCAAATTTGTAAGGCACGACCTCCCTCTTACAAAACCATGCTGTCTGTCACTAATGAGATTGTTCCGTTCTAAATGCACATACATCCTGTCTCTAAGAATCCTCTCCAACAACTTCCCTACCACGGACGTCAAGCTCACCGGCCTATAATTTCCTGGGTTATCCCTGCTACCCTTCTTAAACAACGGGTTAGGTTGATTGGACATGCTAAATGAACCCTTAGAGTCCTGGGATGTGGTAGGTTTGAGAGATTTGCAGAGTAATTAAGCACGGATAGGGCTTGGGTGGGATTGTTGTTGGTACAGACTTGATGGGCCGAATGGCCTCCTTCTATGATTCTATGAGAATGACCACTTTTGTCTCTGATTGACGTATCCCAGCATTAGTTTAGCTTATTTGAATGCACCAAGCAACTATTTCATCACAGTATACTTAATTTTGATTTTGGTATGGCATTTTTAATGAATATTTTAAGGATCTCTAGATATAGAGTTCTATTAAATCATGGCTGATTTGTACCTTAACTGAAATTGTACCTTCAACAGAATTGAAGAAGATTCATATTTGACTTGAAACATTAACTCTGGGTGGGATTTTCTTGTCCCGCTCACCAAGGCAAACATTGCGGGCGGGACCGGAAAATCTGATGAACCAGCGAATGGTCTAATGAATTCTGATGGGAATTTCCAGTCCTGTGGTGGGCGGGGTCAAATAATTCCACCCTCTGTTTCACTCTTCCCAGATGCTGCCTGACCTGCTGAGATTTTTCAGCATTTTCAGTTTTTAATTCTATCTACTTCCTGCCCACATGATCCAGACATCTCATGATTTTGCATATAACATCGGACCACATTACTAAAGCCTCTCACCCCAAGACTGTTCTTATAAATCATTTCTGCACCTTTTCTAACTTCTGGACATCCATCCTAAAGTATGGTGCTCAGAATTGAATACAGCATTCCAGTTGAACCTGAAGCAGTGTTTTTTAAATGTTTGCCATAGCTTCCTTGCCTTTGTACTTTTTGCCCCTGTCTATAAACGCAGGATGCTACTTTCCTTATTAAATGCTTTCTCAATCTTAGAGCCCTGGACTAGAATTCCAAATTTTATTAGGAAGCCCAACTAGATCGAACAATTTTTCTAATTTGCCATAAACGTGAAGCTAGGTTGCCTCATTCTGGGATTAATTCTGCTGACAAATTAGGGATCTTTTATAGTAAAAAAACAAACTTTATTAACACTGTTTAAGTGTAACCCTTAACAAAATGAAAAACTTAACTCTTAACAGTTGAACAAAAGTTAAAAAATGAAAGGAAACAACTTTAATTTCTAACTCATCACTGTTTCAGTTCCAAATAAGCAACATTCTTTTAAAGACTTAAAATTATCACATGACCCCATCAATCAACCTAATCAAAAAACCCAGGAGAAATCTTCAACGATTATCAAAAATCCATTCGCTCTCTCCTAAGAAATCACTACATGGCTGCAATAATTATCCTGCTCTCACAGCATCTGGAGCTGCATTCCCCAGACATACTGACTGCCTGTAGAAAAAAAAGTATTTTAAAACATTCCCCTTAAACATAAAATATATATACATATCTAGAGCAACGACTATTATCACATGACCTTAAACAGCTTGTATGAAAATTACGGTCTTTGATTCAATTTCTGGCATCCACTGAGTTAATAATCAAAGTCAGCATACTATTACTCAAAAATGAGGCCAAAAATGTGACACTATGTCACAAGGATTATTTTAACAAAAGAAAATTACAATACTGCCAAAGATAATTAAGAGAGTATTGACTCGGCGCACATTTTTTTGGGATGTGTGTGTGAGGGGGGGGGGGGGGGAGGGGGGGTGGGGAGGGGGGGATACTTGGCATAATTGTTATCATGTTAAAAGTCTTCAGTTGCTGGAAAAGAAATTTGGCAATTCTGTTTGGACTAATGAGATACGAAATCAGTGATCCTGTTACTGTGATCAGATTCTGGACTTGGATGAAATTTTTGTTTAATGTTCTCTTATGGGATGTGGCCATCACTGGCAAGGTCACTATTTGTTGGCCATCCAAAATTGTCCTTGAGAAGTGGCGGTGGTGCCTTCTTGAACAACAGCAGTTACACCCACAGTACTGTGAGGGAAGGCATTCCATGATTTTGATCCCGTGATAGTGAGGAAACGTGATAGAGTTCCAAGTCAGTTTGTTTTGTTCCATGTGTCTACTGTCCTTTTTCTTCTAGGTGGGAGAGGTCACAGGTTCTGAATGTTGTGTCGAAGAAGCCTTGGTTCAGTGCATCTTGTATATAATACAAACTGCTGCCAATGTTTGTTGGTGGAGGACTGCTTAAGTTGTGGATGGGTATCAATCAAGTGAGCTGCTTTGTTCTGGATGGAGTGAAGTTTTTTAAGGGTTGTTGGACCTGCTGTCACCCAGGTGTTTGGAGTGTTCCATCACATTCCTGCCTTAGAAACGTCAGAAACAAAGGACTTAGGAGCTGGATCCGTAACATAGGAAATAGGAGCAGGAGTAGGCTATTCAGCCCTTTGAGCCTGCTCTGCCATTCAATAAAATCATGGCTGATTGGACTGTAACCTCCGTCCTATTCCTGATAACCCTTCACCCACTTGTTTACCAAGAATCTATCTACCTCTGCACTGAAAACATTCAAGGAGTCTGCTTCCACTTCCTTTTGAAGAAGTGAGTTCCAAAGATTCAGTACCCTCAGAAAATAATTCTTCTCATCGCAGTCTCAAATGGACAATCCTTTATCTTTAAATAGTAACCACTATTTCTAGATTCTCCCACAAGAGATAACATTCTTTTCACATCAATCCTATCAAGACCTTTAAAACTCCAGTGGATACAAGCCTAGCTTGTCAAATCTTTGCCCATAAGATAACCTGCCCATTCCAGGTATTAGTTCAGTAAACCCACTTTGAACTGCTTCTAATGCACTTATATCCTCCCTTAAATAAGGAGACTATTACTGTATGTAGTATTCTAGATGTGGCCTCAGTGTCATGTACAACTGAAGTGTACCTCCCTACTTTTGTATTCAATTCCCCTCGCAATAAATAATCATATTCTATTAGCTTTCCTAATTACTTGCTGTACCTGCATACTAACCTTTTGCACTGGGACACCCAGATCCCTTAGAATCTCAGAGCTGTCCAATTTCTTACCATTTAGATAATATGTTTCACTTTTTTGCTTCCTGACAAAATGGATAATTTAATATTTGCTCATATTATACTCCATTTGCCAGATCTTAAGCCATTCAGTCCATCCAGCCTGCTCCACTTTCCAATAAGATAATAGCTGATTTGATTGTGGTCTCAATCCCACATTCCAGTCTGGTCCAAACATAACCCTTTACTCCCTTGTCGATCAAAAATCTATCTAACCGAACCTTGAATAAATTAAATGACCCAGCCTCCTCTGCCTTCCGTGGAGTCATTGACAAAGGCCAGTATTTATTGTCTAATCCTAACTGACTTTAATTGAGATGGTTTGGTGAGCTGTCTTTTTGAACTACTGCGGTCTGCATGGTTAAGGTATGCCCACAGTGCAGTCAGCGTTGGACTCGAAGATGATGACGGAATGCTGATGTGTTTCCAGGACAGGATGGTGCCTACCAGTTGCAAAATCAGTGCTGTATCTGATCCCATCAGATTTCTGATAGCCACAAGGTTCAAATTAGTCCCATTATCTCTGCAGTGAATATACAGTAAGAAGTCTCACAACACCAGGTTAACGTCCAGCAAGTTTATTTGGTGGTATGAGCTTTCAGAGCACCGCTCCTTCACCAGGTGAGTCTTGACCCCAGTCTAACGCCGGCATCTCCACATCAGAGTGAATATATAAGCACCGCCGATGGAAGTTCATCTCAATGAATTATTCCTGCTGGCACTGAGAACAGAATTGAAAACCAGTCGGATTGTCAGGGTCATTTGCCCATCCAAGCTCCTTTTAATGTTCAAGTAAATTCTTTACATTTTAGAAATAAAATGTTGTCTCCAGCTTTGTAAGCAATGGGAATTGGTTTGTAGCAGTTCTATTTCCTACATCTTATCTTGACTCTCTTTAACATAAAACTGGAATAACTGGAAGTAGAAAGCAAAATACTGCCAGTGCGGGGAATTTGATATACAAACAAGAACATTTGAAAGCACAGTAGGTTGGAGAGGACAGATGCTCAACTTTTCAGGATCAGTTCCTCTAAGAGCTCCAGTTTCCTCCCACAATCCAAAGATCTGCAGGTTAGGTGGATTAGCCATGATAAATACACGGGGTTATGGGGATAGGACAGAAGGGGGGGGGGGCCTGGATGGGATGCTCTTTCGGAGAGCCGGTGCAGACTCGATGGGCTGGATGGCCTCTTTCTGCACTGTAAGGATTCTATGGTTCTTTATCTCTCAGAATTTTGAAGTGTAGTCTTTTCCACTTGAGCATTTTCCACGAGATGGTGGACAGGCTTTGGAGAGTGAGATGATTTCTGCAGAATTCCCAGCCTCTGACCTGCTCTTGTAGCCACAGTATTAGTATGGCAGGTTCAGTTTCTGTTCAATGGTAACCTTTAGGGATGTTGATGGTGGAGGCTTCAGTGAGGCTAATGCCATTAAGTGTCAAGGGAAGATGTTTAGATTCTGTCTTATTGGAGATGGTCATTGCTTGGCATTTGTGTGGCGGGAATATTACTTGCTACTTATCAGCTCAAACTCGAATATTCTCCAAGCATGCTGCATACTGGTACAGACTATTTCAGTATCTGAGGAGTTGCACATGGTACAGAATATTGTGCAATCATCTGTGAGCATTCCCATTTCTGACCTTATGATGGAAGGTCATTGATGAAGAAGCTGAAAATGACTGGGCCTGGGGCACTACCCGGAGGAATTCCTGCTATAATAACCTTGCACTGAGATGATTGGACTCCAACAACCAAAATCATCTTCCATCATGCTATGTATGACTAGAGCTAGTGAAGTGTCCCCCCCCCCCCCCCCCCCGCCCTTAATCCCACTGACTTCATTTTTGCTAGGGCTCCTTCTGATTTAGATGCCTTGATATTTAAGACTATCACTCTCACCCCGCCTCTTGAATTCAACTCTTTTGTCCATGTCTGGACCAAGGCTGTAATAAGGTCAGGGCCCCATCGGAACCCAAACTGGGCATCAGTGATCAAGTTATTGCTGTGTAAATGCTGATTGATGGCACTGGAACATAAGGAGTAGGAGTAGGCCATTTGGACCCTTGAACCTGTTCCATCATTCGGTTTGGCAGTGTGGACGCAAGGTTTCCTTGTGATTCCCAGAGAAAGCATTTCTGCTTCACATACTCACATTGTCTTTCAAAATTACAATAACCCAGTTTGCTGCACTTCTTTCAGCCCCGGATCCACTTCCCCAATTTGTCACATCAATATTTGCATTGGGACTCTGATTATACTGTCAATCTGAAATTTTAGATGCGAATTTCACCAACATTTGGGTGACATCTTCAATTTAAAATAATAACTGTCGCTCCCCAGCTGCCTTCAAGTTCTGCTCAATAGTGGGAGTAAAAATTACTTATCCACCCCTCCTCCCCCCCCCCGCCCCCCTTTCTACTCTGGCCTCCAAACAAATGTAAATAGTGCAATTCCCACTCAGTTGGTCAAATTTTGTTGCGGAGTCTGGGTCTTGCCTGGCCCAGAATGCCTCTGTTCAGGAAGATCTCCCTACCCACGTGCCAATCAGGCAGTGGCAAGGCCTGCCCGGGAATCAAGACCACAAAGGCAGAAGTCCTGCACCACGGGATCAGCCAGCCAGTCAGAGTCTGGCAGATCTTGTACTTAGCAGTAGCCACTGAGGATGCCCTGGTTGTTGCCGGAAGAACAACTCCTCGTGTCCCAGGATGGCGGAGGACCCAGACTCTATAGGTAGGTAATGTGGGGCAGCTGTTCAGGGGTTTGTGGGGAGTGGGGTGCAGAGCAAGTTTGGATGCAAGGGAAGAAGGGTGCCTCTCAATGCTGCCTCCCTTCCCAAAGTCCAGTGCCTGGATAACTGCCTACAATCAATCAAGGCACTCTGCGATCCACCCCCTGCCCCGAGAAGACAGGCAGCCCACGCAGGCTCACCTGTTGTGCACACTGCTTGGCTACAGGCCCACTTGAAGCAAGGTTAATCCCAGCAGTGGTGGGATGGGGCCTTTAAGTGGTCAACTATTGGCCACTGAAGGTCCTCAATTAGTCACAGGTGGGATGGTCAAGCGTGGGCCTTCCTGCCCAGAACTTGATTTAGGTGGAGGTGGAAAGGCAGCAGGGGTCAGGTACACCACTACACTGACTAAGTAAATGTCATGCCCACCCACAAGATTACCACCAGCAAGAGTAGAAGATGCCTCCCAGTATTTCTGTCCCTCTGGATTGTCAATAAATACATTTATTTTCAATTCAATAACATTATCTTGGGTTAAAATTGTAAGTGGCCAACAACTTGAATAAGAAATGTAAGGCTGAGTGAGACTTGGTGCACCAGCACGTAGATATCATCATAGAATCCCTTCAGTGCAGAAGGAAGCCTTTTAGTCCATCGAATTTACAACGACTCTCCGACAGAGCATCTTATAATTCTAGCTCCCAACGTGAGGCTGTTGTCATTTATGCCATGTTGATTTCACAGCGAAATTTGATTAAAAACCCCTAAAAATAAAAAGCATGTTCAAAATCTGCAGGATATACAATGACCCTCCAATACCCGTAATTCCACACATTTATCCCACTAATCCCCCTCCCATCTTGGGACACTAAAGGGCAATGCATCTAACCTGTACATCTTTGGCATGTGGGAGGAAACCAGAGCACCCGGAGGAAACCCACGCAGACACAGGGAGCAGATGGAAACTTCACACAGTCACCCAAGGATGTATTTGAACCCAGGTCTCTGGTGCTATGAGGCAGCAGTGCTAACCACTGTGCCACCATGTCTCCCTTACATATATACATGATCCCACCAGCTATTGTATGTTGATATAGGTCAAACATTTGGAAATGTTGCATAGCAAACTTCATATTTGTTACTCGAGAATGGAAGAGAAATTGAGCAGGTCAACCACTGCTTTGTTTTGTTTTGCCATGTAGCTCCATCAGAGTTAAAAAAGAAGCATTTTGCCCAGGATACTATATTTAGCTTTTTTAATGCCAAATCCAAAGTGTGCATGTAAAATGGGGTCAGTTATCGCTACATTGTATATCCTGCAACTTTTGAACACACTTTTTATTTTTAGGCGTTTTTAATCAAATTTCACTGTGAAATCAATATGGCATAAATGACAACAGCCTCACGTTGGGAGCTAGAATTATTTTTTTCACTAAAATTTGAATGACCGTCGCAATAGAAAAACTACATAGAAACATAGAAATGAGAAGCAGGAGTAGGCCATTCGGCCCTTCAAGCCTGCTCCGCCATTCACCTTGATCATGGGTGAATTTTATAAGTTTCTATGCGATTCCCTCTCACTCTTCTTAACCCCAGTGAATATAATCCTAACCGACTTAGTCTCTGCTCATATGACAGACCTGCCATCCCAGGAATCAGCCTGGTGAACCTTCGCTGTACTCCCTCTATAGCAAGGACATCCTCCCTCAGATAAGGACACCAAAACTGCACACAATACTCCATGTGTGGCCTCACCAACACCCTATACAATTGCAGCAAAACATCCCTATACTCAAACCTTCTCGCTATGAAGGCCAACACACCTTTTGCCTTCTTTACTGCCTACTATACCTGTGCGCTCACTTTCAGCGACTGATGCACAAGGACTCCAAGGTCTTGTGGAGTATCCACCTCTCTCAATTTACACCCATTCAAGTAATAATCTGTCTTCCTATAATTGCTACCAGAATGGATAAAATTAGCAATGTTTGTGAATGTTCTCACCACTACAAGATATTTTTGTGTCGTTTGCAACCAAAATAGTAGCAAATTTGCATTTTATGCATTTAAATGAAATTCTAGGACAGCCAAGTGTAAATCAGTCATAAAGAATAGAATCCGTGGGTTGGAACTTTGTAATGGAGCCAATAATTGTCATTTCTTGCAAAAAAGGAGCAAAATATATTCAGTGTTTAATCTAAAAGCATGTTAAAGTGGAGAAGTGGAGCATGCATTTCTTGTAAAGTACTCTAATGCTCCTTATATCATATTCAGACATGAAGATTAGTTGCCAGGTTAAATGCTGGGATCTGGAAAATGTAGAACTTTCTACTTAAACTCTATCAAGCAGTCCCTTGGTGCTGCAATAAAGATGTTTTTTTGAAAAAGAAATATATGCTTTAACAGAAATTGATTAGTTATAGTAGGAAATAAATCCCAATATGAGGAGAAAAGTTATCCAATCAGACCAGGTATGTACCTGAGAGGAATGGAAATATTTACCTGATTGAAGAACACTGGGATGTGATTTTTGGGTTGGTAATGCATCGGGCAGAAGCCTAACCATTTCCATGGTGACATTTTATTAGAATAAAACTGGCGAGCCACCAGTGCTGAACAAGTGGCGGCACAGTAGCACAGTGGTTAGCACTGCTGCTTCACAGCTCCAGGGACCTGGGTTCGATTCCTGGCTTGGGTCACTGTCTGTGTGGAGTTTGCACATTCTCCTCGTGTCTGCGTGGGTTTCCTCCGGGTGCTCCGGTTTCCTCCCACAGTCCAAAGATGTGCGGGTTAGGTTGATTGGCTATGCTAAAAATTGCCCCTGAGAGTCCTGAAATGCGTAGGTTAGAGGGATTAGTGGGTAAATACGTAGGGATATGGGGGTAGGGCCTGGGTGGGATTGTGGTCGGTGCAGACTCGATGGGCCGAATGGCCTCCTTCTGCACTGTAGGGTTTCTATGATTTCTAAGTGCTGACAGGCACGCCACTGGGAAAGGGCAGAGAAAATTTGGCAGCTGTTCTGCAGAACTGAACCAGGTGTTGTTCTTAGGGGTGGGGTAAGGGTTGGATTTTTATGACTTCAGCAAGATGAATCAGGGTCACAAGTTTAAGTGGGGTTTTCTAGAGTGGCTTGTAGGACAGTCTCTATAAGATTGCAACAACATCCCACATACAGCTGATTTAAATATTTTATAATGATAGACATAGATGAGAAAAGATGGGAGGAGACTCCAGTGGAGCATAATCATCGGCCTGGACTGGTTGTGCCCACCATACGGCCTGTTTCTGTGCCACATATCCTCTGTAATAAAGCTCCTGACTGGAGCGCTTGGCAGTTAAGAGTAGGTTCTTGTGTTAAACTGTCTACCAGCCAGTTTTCCAGTGAAGGGAGCAGAATGCAGATGAAAGTCATCCACTAGTGTTTTCAAGAGAAGATAAAATAAAGGAGTGCTGGAGTCCAGCAAGGTGTATTCTGAATGTTTGAAAGTTCCATTTTGAAAATCCAATAGTGTTTTGTTGAAAAGAATGATAGGGCAAATACTTTTTTTTAGTCATTTGTGGGAGTTGTGTGTCGCTGGCTGGCCAGCATTTATTGCTCATTCCTAGTTGCCCTTGTTCAGCTGGGAGTTGAAAGTCAACCACATTGCTGTGACTCTGGAATCACATGTAGGCCAGACCAGGTAAAGGACATTAGTGAACCAGATGTTCTTTTCCGACATTGACAATGGTTTCATGGTCATCAGTAGATTCTTAATGCCATTGTTTATGGAATTCAAATTCCGCCATCTGCCGTGGCGCGATTCAAACCCAAGTCCCCGCAACATTAGCTGAGTTTCTGGATTAATAGTTTAGCGATAATACCATTAGGCCATCACCTCCCCCTTAATGGATGTAATGGGATCTGGGAATTGATGGTCATCGATTTTAGCGTTTCTTGTAGTAAATGTACAACAGCAGCATGGTACATCAACATAGTGGTCTGGAAAATATTTAATGTCTGGATCAAGAGAAAGCATTTTGAAGACATTTCTAAAGAAATCATATGCCAGCTTTAACCAAGTCAGCCTAGAGATTCCCATAACTGTTCTTTTGGCATTTTGATTTTTTTTCACCAGCGAATGTTTTTCACTCCGCTTTCACCATGGGTTGTAATTAGTTAATGGTGAAGGAAAATTTAAAAATGAGTGGGTCTATTAGTGGATTTACTAAATTTTCCCTTGACCTTTTCTCTCTAGCTACTAAGCTTGGCCTTATTTTTTATGTCTGGGTTATTTGTGAAAGTGAATTTTAAATTTAAATGTATTTAAGAAGCCTCTCAAATGTTTGACACAATTTCACACAAAAATTTCACACACAACCAAAGACTTTGAAGTGATGTAACTTGTTATATAAACAAGTCTGACAGCCATTTTGTTTGACTTGAAGTTTAAATTTATTTATTAGTGTCGCAAGAAGGCTTACATTAACACTGCAGTGAAGTTACTGTGAAAATGCCCGTGTCGCCACACTGCAGCGCCTGTTCGCGTACACTAAGGGAGAATTTAGCATGGCCAATGCACCTAATCAGCACGTCTTTCGGACTGTGGGAGGAAACCGCAGCACCCGAAGGAAACCCACGCAAACACAGAGAGAACGTGTAGACTTCACACAGACAGTGGGAATCGAACTCGCACCCCTGGCGCTGTAAGGCAGCAGTGTTAACCACTGTACCACTGTGCCGGCCAAGTAGCCAAACAGTGAGTAGTTCATATTGGTGGTTACTTAGTTGGTTGGACAGCTGGTTTAAGATTCAGAGTGATACCAACAGTGCAGGTTCAATTCCCATACCGGCTAAGATTATTCATCAGGGCCTGCCTTTTCAACCTTGCCCCTTGCCTCAAAGGGGAGAGCAGCCTATGGTCGTTTGGGCTTTTACCTAGCTCATTTGATGCAGCATTCCTTCAGTGCTGCGATCTTACATTAAATGCTCAATTAACTGCAGAGAGATTTCAATCCACAACTTTATGACTTAGAGACAATAGTGCTACTAATTGAATCAAACTAACACTCCAGTGGACCAGTGCAGAGTAGCAGTAAATAATTACCAAGGACCTATAAACGTTTACTATACAATCACTGAATTACTGCCCATCCCTGCCCTGTCTCTATCAGAATTGGTGCAGAGCCTTGTTAAGAGCATGTATAACAAGTAAATTAATCAAATGCTTGTCAGCAAATCCATCAGTTTTCCATACTGAATGAAGTCCTTACCCCCATTGAAACAAGATGGCCCGGATTTTCATGTTTCTCATCAGGACCATGTGGAGGTGGGACCAGAAATAATGGCCACGGACAACTGTGCTTAGAAGTCATAGAACATTACAGCGCAGTATAGGCCCTTTGGCCCTTGATGTTGCGCCGACCAGTGAAACCAATCTAAAGCCATCTAAGCTCACTATTCCAATATCATCCATATGTTTATCCAATGACCATTTAAATGCCCTTAATGTTAGCGAGTCCACTACTGCTGCAGGCAGGACATTCCATGCCCTTACCACTCTCTGAGTGAAGAACCTACCTCTGACATCTGTCCTATATCTCTCACCCCTCAATTTAAAGCTATGTCCCCTCGTGCTAGCTACCACCATCCTAGGAAAAAGGCTCTCACTATCCACCCTATCTAATCCTCTGATCCTTCTCTCTAACGAAAGCAACCTCAAGTCCCTCAGCCTTTCCTCATAAGACCTTCCCACCATACTAGGCAACATCCTAGTAAATCTCCTCTGCACCCTTTCCAATGCATCCACATCCTTCCTATAATGCAGTGACCAGAACTGTACACAATACTCCAAGTGCGGCCGCACCAGAGTTTTGTCCAGCTGCAACATGACCTCCTGGCTCCGAAACTCAATCCCTCTACCAATAAAAGCTAACACTCCATACGCCTTCTTAACAACCTATCAACCTGGGTGCCAACTTTCAGGGATCTATGCACATGGACACCGAGTTCTCTCTGTTCATCCACACTCCCAAGTATCTTACCATTAGCCCAGTACTCTGTATTCCTGTTACTCCTCCCAAAGTGAATCACCTCACACTTTTCCGCATTGAACTCCATTTGCCACCTCTCAGCCCAGCACTGCAGCTTATCTATGTCCCTCTGTAACCTGCAACAACCTTCCGCACTGTCCACAACTCCACCGACTAACCCATCCTTCTACGCCCTCATCCAGGTCATTTATAAAAATGACAAACAGCAGTGGCCCCAAAACAGATCCTTGCGGTACACCACTAGTAACTGAACTCCAGGATGAACGTTTCCCATCAACCACCACCCTCTGTGTCTTACAGCTAGCCAATTCCTGATCCAAACCACTAAATCACCCTCAATCCCATGCCTCCATATCTTCTGCAATAGCTTACCAGGGGAAACCCTATCAAATGCTTAATGCTGCATCTGTTGTAACCTCACCTATTTTCAGCTCCTCTTAAGAAGGCGATTAACAGTATTGTGGGCTCATTGAGATCCCATGCCTCATGGTCTTTTAATTTTCATAAAAGCAGCCAGACTTTAGCAGCTGTCAGGTTTTACATCTCTGCATGAAGATGTGAATCATGGGTTAGAGCTCGGAAGTTCAAAAGGTAAGTAAAATGGTTTTGTCTCCTTTACAGTTCATCATTAAATACTGTAGCACGAGTTGTATCTGTGTTCAGTGAGGTGAGTCATGACAGTGCTTGGAGGATGTGCCACCCATTAAACTATGTATTTGCCAGATCGCTATTTCTGCCAACAAGTAAGCTGTCAAGTAAAAGATCAACATTGTAAATGCAAAAATGTCTTCAGAGGAATTTCTTTAAAAGTTCATGAAATGGTGTAGTATATTTTATAGTATTGAAAGTGTAGACTAATATGATAACATTATTTAAGTTCTTCCCATTGTTTTTAAACATTAAGCCCAGACTGTTGGGCTAGTAGCACCGTGGCACAATGGTTAACACTGCTGCCTCTCAGCGCCAGGTATCTGCGTGTGATTCCCGACTTGGGTCACTGTCTGTGCAGAGTCTGCACGTTCTCCCTGTGGCTGTGTGCGTTTCCTCCGGGTGCTCCGGTTTCCTCCCACAGTCCAAAGTGCTGGTTAGGTGCATTGGCCATGCTGAATTCTCCTTAAGTGTCCCCGAGCAGGCTCCGGAGTGTGGCAACTAGGGGATTTTCATGGTAACTTCATTGCAATGTCAATGTAAGCCTAGTTGTGACTAGTAAATAAATTTTACTTTTGTAGTTCTGAAGTCAGTTTGTTTACTTGTGAAGGGTTATGTGTTCTTGTTTTTGCAATCCGACTACCTATCATTTTACAAATGCTTGACTCTGTTTACATAGCAGGCTTGACGAGTCAGTTTTTTTTTACTTGAGAGAGTTATGGGTTAGTCAACGACTTCCAACTGTTATAATAAGACTTGGAAGTTCTGTTCTTAAACTGGATAATGCACAGCAAACCCATCTCCATGCCATTTAAGGTTGCAAACCATACAGTCTTGGAACAGAGATGGGAATGGAATGCAGGATTAGTTCCATCCCTGATTCCTGCCTCCGACATGACAATCTAGTCCTTTGTGTTCAAAGATCATTTGGAGAGGTAGGATTGGGATTCCAAGATCTAAAATTCCTATGATAAAAATCTTGATTATTAAGCCAAACTTTCTTGATTTCTCCACTGCTTAATTTTTAACTTAAATATTTCCAGTTATTTAGGTCGTATTTTTTCTCTGCTATGGTCAGGAGCACATATGCTGTGCCAATGCTAACTGAGCATTAGGTAACCCATTAACTTCCTTCAAAGAATAATAATCAGCCGATGTTAAGCTAACAAAGTAGATTCGAGAGGCAGGATTTTCCGGTCTCACTCGCCCCGAAACCAGGAAATCCCGCCCAAGGTCAATGGACCTTTCCATGGTCTGCCCCTCACCTGCTCTGATTCCTGTGGCAGGCGGGATGGTAAAATTCGCCCCATTGTTTTTTATTACGAACAAAGTAAAACACAAAGCTGATGGTCCAGAAAAGACCAGCTGTTCTGTCAAGGCTTCCTCAGTTAGTTTAAATTACTTCTTTACCTGCACAATAAATGTTTTAGATTTGTGATGGGCTAACTTAAGGTCTCTTATATGCATGTACATGTTAAAGTATTGATTTGTCTGTTCGTTAGAATGTGATAACTATATTTCCATTGCAACAATTTCTTAATGTTGTTGAATATGTGAAAAATGTGACTGAAAAATATCATCTGCCGTTGTTCACTGGTTGTGAGGAATGATAGTATAAAAATAGCATTCTGTCAGGGAGCAATTTCAACTGATACTCTTCAGACTATGAAGTAAATTTCCTTCACTAATGTATTTTCAAGTTCATAATGAGGATATATGCTTAAAAGTCTTGTACTTGGTATCTATTATTTAGTCTGGGTAAGTGTACACCATGTTTCAAAGGGTCACTCGCATAAACTGAGTGTAACCTTGAAGGGGAAGAATTTAATACTGATTCTCATCTGTAATATTTTGATTTGATTTATTATTGTCACATGTGTTATCATACAGTGAAAAGTATTGTTTCTTGCACGCTATACAGACAAAACATACCGTTCATAGAGAAGGAAACGAGAGAATGCAGAATGTAGTGTTACAGTCATAGCTAGGGTGTAGAGAAAGATCAACTTAATGCAAGGTAAGTCCATTCAAAAGTCTGACAGCAGCAGGGAAGAAGCTGTTCTTGAGTCGGTTGGTACGTGACCTCAGACTTTTGTATCTTTTTCCCGAAGGAAGACGGTGGAAGAGAGAATGTCTGGGGGGGCGTGGGGTCCTTAATTATGCTGGTTGCTTTTCCGAGGCAGTAGGAAGTGAAGACAGAGTCAATGGATGAGAGACTGGTTTGTGTGATGGATTGGGCTACATTCACGACCTTTTGTTGATCCTTGTGGTCTTGGGCAGAGCAGGAGCCATACCAAGCTGTGATACAACCAGAATGAATGCTTTCTATGGTGCATCTGTAAAAGCTGGTGAGAGTCGTAGCTGACATGCCAAATTTCCTTAGTCTTCTGAAAATGTAGAGGCGTTGGTGAGCTTTCTTAACTATAATGTTGGCATGGGGGGACCAGGACAATTGTTGGTGATCTCGACACCTAAAAACGTGAAGCTCTCGACCCTTTCTACTTCGTCCCCATTGATGTAGACAGGGACATGTTCTTCATAATATATGAGTGTTTTGCATATAGAAACACTTCCCGCAAGTGTCACCTTTACTTTCTGCAACAGTGTCCATTACCCTTTCTTTATGACACCATTATTATAAAACATTTCTCCCAAGACAATGCCACAGGGGCTCCACCGATTGGATTACGATATCCAGGACAATAGAAGCAGCAAGAAATGTGTAGATTTTAAAGCAGATCTCCCCATCACTCATGGAATTTTTTTTTTGTTGTGTCAATTCTGTAAGGAGAGAAGCAATGCACTTTGTAATGAATGTATTTTTTTGCCACTAAAGGCTTTATCCCTGTCAGGGCACAAGGTCTGACTGTGGTACAACCTGAATCAATTAAAGCACAATTCCAGCTGAACATATCCTCGGTAAATTGGAGTACAAGCCTGAAATTTCATTCCTGCCTTGGACTTAGAACGATTACTAGCTCTGCAAATCCAACCTAAGAGAAAATGCCCTGGAATGTCAGATTTTCAGTCCACGGAGGTGGGTGTGAATGGGAGTTATGGCAAGTGACCCAGGAATGAGTGCAGAAGCTGGTCCAGCATGGAGGCACATTAGGCCTGCTTCGGTGTACCTCTTATCACCCACGTTCTACCTATATCCCACCCATGCTAACTCATGCCCCCACCAATCCCCCAAGGCCTTGTTTGGCTCTATGCCAATTAATGCTCCCCAAACCACCACCCTTTCCACTTATACCTGTCATGCTACCTCACCCAGTATGCACTATGAGCAGATCTCAATCCATGCTGAGATGAGATAAAATAAAATGATTAAGTATCAATTGAAGAATTCACTATTACAAAAAAGACTCTGATAAAAACAAATTCGCTACATTTAATTTCCTTTAATCACTTAGAAAAACAAACTCGTAAACCCCCTTCAGAGAGTCTATAACCACTTGGAGCTGTTACTCAAACAGAGGCTGTGATAATGGACAGGTTTTGAAACCAATCATGCAGCACCAATCCAGTAATAATAACATTCAGGTTTTTCTGAACAGACAGAGAGAAGTAGCATGTATTTTGTTAAACACTGCAGAGTTTCTTTTTTCAAATGTTTAAAGGGCAGAAATTTTAAATGCCTTGGCAGTTTAACAGATCCCTTTGACAGATCATTTGAGCTTGACAATTCCAAAGAATTTGACAGCTCTCGTGACTTTATACACCTTTTATGCACATTCATGTCTACTTTTTAAATTCCAAAAAGCTCCTTAAATCTTCCAAAGGACATCTTCTCCTAAAGGGCAACTGATCTCTCCCAAGGGTAACCCGGCATCCTATCCAAAAGGGACCTTGCCTCTCCAAAATTGGACCCTACCGATCCAAGCAACTCTACAAAATTTAGATATGTTGCTCCAAGGTCTAATCTGTACATGTCGTGTTTTCCACTTCTTGCGAATGAAAATCCGACATGACTGGAGGAAACTACTATTTTATTGGGTAACTGCCTCCGTGAGCTACACGTGTGCAACTTACAATCCGCTCCCATTCCCCCATCTGCAACAATGGGTAGGCACCATATTCGGGGGTGAGACAGCTGGATCTGAGTCTGTGCAGCAATTTTCGTGATGTTGCGGGGGGGTCTCTCCATCTTTACAAAAATTCAGGCCAAAGTACTTTTATAAATTTGTAGTGCTTATAGAATCCCTGGTTCAAGTACAAGGTGAGAAAGCAGAAATGACTAACTTTACAGGTTTTGTTTTTAAATGAGCAACAGAAATTTGTATTTGTGATGCCTGAAGCATCATGGATAGTCCTCAACATTTAAAGTTATTTTTTAGACAAATATATCATAGAATAAAATCATAGAATCCCTACAGTGCAGAAGGAGGCCATTCGGCCCATTGAGTCTGCATCAACATGAATCCTACCCAGGCCCGATCTCCGTAACCCCACATATTTACCCCACTAATCCCTCTAACCTATGCATCCCAGGACACTAAGGGGCACTTTAGCATGGCCAATCAACCTAACTCGCACATCTTTGGACTGTGGGAGGAAACCGGAGCACCCGGAGGAAACCCACGCAGACACGGGGAGAACATGCAAACTCCACACAAACAGTGACCCAAGCCGGGAATCAAACTTAGGTCCCTGGAGCTGTGAGGCAGCGGTGCGAACCACTGTGCCACCATGCCACCCATAATAAGATATATATATATAGATATATACATATATTATTCATGAGACTGCATTCCTGTGTTGAGAGGATTTTCCTATGAAGACTGAGAGATAATCCCATTGGAATATATCAGTTTTTGAGGTGACTGTCAGGCTTGATGCCAGGATGCTAGTTGAAGCATGCAGAACTAGGGAGTCGTAGTCCCAAAGTAAGGGGTTGACCATTTTGAACTGAGATGAAGAGAAATTTCTTCGCTCACATGGTTGTAATTGTTTGGAATTCTCTACCCCAGAGGGTGATGGATGCTCAGTCATTAAATATATTAGAGACAGATATCAATAGATTTTTTTTTGATACAATGTGTATCATTGGCTGGCACTTTCCATCTCTAAATCCCCCAACGCCCCAGTGTGTGGCAGACACAGCTCACCATTGGTCGCTGGCAGGACCATAGCAGCAATTTGCTTTGCTCTCTGACCTTGCTGCCAGGTAACTTGCCGGGGGAAGCGGGGAGTGGGGGGGGGGGGGGGGCCGGGAGGGGGGGGGCGTCACCTTCGACAGAACTGGAAAATCCATTGGCAGGAAATGCTGTAAAATCACACCCAAGGGATATGATGATAGGACAGAAAAGTGACTTGGAGATAGAAGATAGCCAACATCTTATTGAATGTGGAGCAGACTTGACGCACTGCCTCCTGCTTCTGTGTGTTTGATGTTCTTACACTTTGAATATTTCTTCCAGAAGCTGCGGCGCTGCTTTATCAGCTAATAAAATTTTGATATTTCAAAATTTCTAGGTATGATACAGACTGTACCTGTAGCTGCTGTCTTACTACTTACATATCTAATCAGTGGTAATATTTGGTTAGTAACTGGTTAGTTAGTAAGTGATTGGTAAGGACAATTAGTAACCCAGAAAACTCAAACAAGACAGAAATTCTTGAACCTGGATATGCAGACTGAGGTGCAGTGACATGTATTTATGTAGTAGCAGGGTGTGGACCAGAATTTTAACTGCAGAATTGTGCCTATTGCAATGAGAAATCTCTGGCATTTCAATCACTATGCACTGTTTAGGCTGAGCACTCCAGCTCGACATGCCACAGCTGCTTCATCACTGATTTTTATAATAGCCACTCTTATTCAGTGATTCAGTTTTTCAAGGTGCTAATTAGCTTCAATGGTAGTGAAATTCTGTACACATATCTGAAACCGATATCTAATTTCGTAGATTGCATCATTTGTTTACTTTATTTCATGCATTCAGCTAGAAAGAGCAAGGAATTTCCATGGTTAAATAAATTTCTGACAGTGTTGTTGATGGATTGGTTAATAACTCTCCCATGTAGAACAGCAAGAACCCGGGTTTGATTCCTTGCCCGTATTGTGTTAGGTGATCTTGGCAGGATGGCATAGCAATAGCTATAATTTCATAGAATCCCTACAGTGCAGAAGGCAGCCATTCGGCCCATCGAGACTGCACCAACAATAATCCCACCCAGGCCCTATCCCCGTAATCTCACATATTTACTCTGCTAATCCCCCTGACACTAAGAGGCAATTTTGCATGGCCAATCCACCTAACCTACACATCTTTGGCGGGTGGGAGGAAACCCATGCATACACCGGGAGAATGTGCAAACTCCACACAGTCACCCAAAGCCAGAATCAAACCTGGGTCCCTGGCCCAGTGTGGCAGCAGTGCTAACCACTGTGCCACCGTGCCACCCTATTGTTTCAGTACCTCTGGGTGAGGGGAAACCAGCTAGAGTTTCCATTCTTCATTGCTATCTCGTAACTTCTGTTGAAATTTTCACATGTAGGATGGCAGGTGAGGCCAGCACTGGAATGAACCATGATGCTCCATGTAGTCAAATAGTTTGTGGGTACTTACTCCCGAGGTTGAGTTGAAGAATGACCTACAGAAGTAGCCTGTATCTTTTAGTGAGGAGCAGGAGGGAAATGTTATGAAAGCAAAGATTAAAATAAGAGTTCTGGTTTGTACACAGACAACATTAGATTGAGGCAGCAGTGCTAACCACCGGGGCGGTTAGCACTGCTACTCACAACGTTAGGGACCTGGGTTCGATTCCCAGCTTGGGTCACTGTCTGTGTGGAGTTTGCACATTCTCCCCGTGCCTGCGTGGCTTTCCTCCGGGTGCTCCGGTTTCCTTCCGCAGTCCAAAGATGTGCGGGTTAGGTGAATTGGCCATGTTAAATTCTCCCTCAGTGTACCCGAACAGGTGTCGGAGTGTGGCAACTGGGGAATTTCATAGCAACTTCATTGCATTGTGAATGTAAGCCGACTTGTGATTAATGAATAAACTTTAACTTTAATTAGATTATTTTTTTCTCTCTTTATTTCCTGAAGAAAGTGATATAGTAATGGAACAAAGAACAAAGAACAATACAGCACAGGAACAGGCCCTTCGGCCCTCCAAGCCCGCGCCGCTCCCCGGTCCAGGATTGAATCCTGAATCCAGGATCCCCCCCCCAATTTTCCAGCCTATCTACATACCAATATCCTATCCACCGAGCTGTCCCTCACAGCTACGATGCTTTGTTCATTACAACCTATTAACTTACCCCCACCCCCCCATTCCAGACCATGCTAGAGGAATGTGCAATTCTCTAGCATTTTCCTAAAGTATGCATTCTTCAAGAACAACTGTTTCTTTGTTGGTCTCTGAAATAGTTGTGCCTCCCATTGGCCCTTCTTCCTACGATTTGCACATATCAAATTTGTTGATACGTATCAGTGATTTTTTTCAGTTTAATATCTTTTGTTTTTCCAACTCCTCCCGTTTTCCCTTCAATTCCCAAACACAGTGACTGATGCCAGACTACAGTTCCAAAGGAACCAGCCCTTTGCATTAACATTCTTGATGTAAAAACATACATAGCTAGATTTAGCTGGCTTGGCACACAGGAGCCAATTTTCTGCCCTCAACATGTTTAAGCTGCGGTCTGCTAAAACAGTAAAGTCCAGAGACCTGTCTGCTCTGTCCCTCCCATCAGTGAAAAAAGCAGGTTGTTGAGAACCTTGGGGGAGGGACAAAAACAGTCATAGCAAGTTGAAAATACTTTAGAGAATTGATTGTAGTGGCAATGACAAGGTATGTGCTGTGCAGTAAATTTTAGGGGCTTTAGGGTAACTCGTGACTGGGGAAAGAAAGGATTGATGAGAGTACAAAGTGAACGTGGGTGCCAGGTACACTGCAGAGCTGACAGAACATGGTGAAAAGGAAGACAGGATAGAGACTGGGAATCAAAGAGAGATTGAAGAGCTCTGCAAGAAAATGCAGAGACAGTGATGCACTGTTTGATTGTTGACAGGTGGCAGATATTTATTGTTACAGTTCAGCATTTCTCATAACTTGTGTTCACATAAAAAAGGCTATATCTCCTGCAAACAGAAATCTGTACCTTTTCGGCAAGTAGTGAAGTCGGATAGTATGTCATTGGATTAACTTTTACCATTTTAACTAAGGCACATTGCAGATTGCAAAGGTCAGGCGGTCTGCCACGTTTCTCAGTTTGCTCCAAAAGGCATTAAGTTACACTGTCAGCTTATTAACATTCCGGCTGCAAACAATAGATTTATTTGCAAGCAGTAATAAACAAGCAGGCAATTTTGATGACAGTCCAAATACTTTGTGAAAGATGATAAGTCAGCTGACAAGGGCTTAAATAATCCTGCATTGAACAGGCTTCTAATGCTGTTTGATGGTCTGCAAGATTTTAGGCTGAAATACCTTTCGTAAACTGCTTGTAGCAATGCTCGTTTGTGGGCAATATCAAATTCCCACGCAGCTTCATGAGAATAAACAGCTGGAACAGTATCCTTGTCAAAATAAACCTTTATGCCATGAGTGTTGATGTTGAAACATTAATTGCCTTCCTCTTGGGTATACCCCTTGATAGATTAGTCATTAGAGATAATGGCACAGAAATTCGAACGGTCTTGCTCCACTTGGGTAAGTGCCTTTTACAGGCCTCAATATACTCACCTTGCAGAGACCAGCAGAAACTGTGAAGATTGAATTTACCAGGGAAATCCAGGGAACTCTCAACCATGTGTCCTTGTTATAGGAGATGGATGATGAACAACAGACAACCAAAATTTATCTGAGCTTGCATTCATAGACAATCCTGTCAAGCAACCTTGACCCAATTAGTTGTAGTACCAACTACGGCCAGCCAAGTCTTCCTGAAAACATGGATGCATTGGTTTAGCTTCATGTACCAGTCACTCCTCTGGCACAGAGACAAATGGATTTGTTAAATGTGGTAAACCACTGTTAGCTTATTGCCTGTGTGTGTGTGACATGCCTGGACATGCCCCTGCCGGCCCTGCCTGGGACTCCTCCCCCCCTGGTCCAGGTATAAAGGTGACTGCTCCCCACCCCCTGCCTCAGTCTCTGGACCAGTTCATCGGCCTGGGTGTGCTCCAAGTCTTTTGCTAATAAAAGCCTATTTGTTCTTGCATACAAACTAGTCTTTGCTTGATTGATAGTGCATCATTAAGATAGAGGTTTTTAAAGCCAATTTTATTGTGACTTTCATCCGGTCTACTTAATCTAGCTTGGAAAAAAAGCAACATAAACTTTCCTCCTCTAAACCCTGTTTTCATCACCATTGCTGCTGATCTGTAAACATGAGTCCAGATCTCCCAGTCTCTGGATTGTCAGACACTGAGCACTCAACCCACGGTATGTGTCAGGACCCTGACCTCTATGGGAATTGCCGGAAAAGTTGAACTTCTGATGGGCAATTCCCCTACTCATTGGGACCCTCTGCAAATATCTCCAACAATGCATTATACAGTTCCATGGTAATAGGCTGAATAGTTGCCCAGAAAATGTTAGATTAAAACCTTGTTCAACTTATTCGCACCTTATACAGCTGCAACATAACCTCGCTGTTTTTAAATTCCATCCCTCTAGCAATGAAGGACAAAGATGTGCGGGTTAGGTTGATTGGCCAGGTTAAAAATAAAATTGCCCCTTAGAGTCCTGAGATGGATAGATTAGAGGGATTAGTGGGTAACTATGTGGGGGTAGGGCCTGGGTGGGATTGTGGTCGGTGCAGACTCGATGGGCCGAATGGCCTCCTTCTGCACTGTAGGGTTTCTGTGAACTTTTATGTAACTACATTAATGATGCTATCCTCTGACCACCTGGCTATCTTCCAACCAGAGAAGACTACCACCACCACCAAGCCAGCGCTGCCGATCCCTCACCAGCCATTTACCCACCTCACCCCTTGCCCACCCCACCCACCTAACACCCCACCTTCCGACCACCTCACCCACTTCTGCCCTACACACCTACCACAGCATCCAACTGCCACTCTATCCACTTACCCTCTTGCCTCACACACACTTGCACCCTATCACCATACACAAGAACTAGGCCATCTGGCCCCTTGAGGCTGTTCCGCCATTCAATAAGATCATGGCTGATCTTTTTGTGAACTCAGTTCCACTTACCCAGCTGCTCACCATAACCCTTAATTCCTTTATTGTTCAAAAAATTACCTTTGCCTTAAAAACATTCAATGAGGTAGCTTCAACTGCTTCACTGGGCACCCTTTGTGTGAAGAAGTTTCTCCTCAACTTAGTCCTAAATCTGCTTCCCCTTATTTTGAGGCCATGCCCCCTAGTTCTAGTTTCACCTGCCAGTGGAAACAACTTCCCTGCTTCTATCTTATCTATTCCCTTCATAATCTTATATGTTTCTATAAGATCTCCCCTCATTCTTCTGAATTCCAATGAGTATAGCCCCAGTCTACTCTGTCTCTCCTCATAATCCAACCCTCTCAACTCTGGAATCAACCTAGTGAATCTCCTCTGTACCCCCTCCAGTGCCAGTATATCCTTTCTCAAGTAAGGAGACCAAAACACTCCAGGTGTGGCCTCATCAGCACCTTATACAGCTGCAACATAACCTCGCTGTTTTTAAATTCCATCCCTCTAGCAATGAAGGACAAAATTCCATTTGCCTTCTTAATTACCTGCTGCACCTGCAAACCAACTCTTTGTGATTCATGCACAAGACACCCAAGTCCCTCTGCACAGCAGCACGCTGCAAATTTTTTACCATTTAAATAATAGTATATTTTGCTGTTATTCCTCCTAAAATGGATGACCTCACATTTACCAACATTGTACTCCATCTGCCAGATCCTTGTCCATTCACTTAGACTATCTATATCCCTTTGCAGACTTTCAGCATGCTCTGCACACTTTGCGCTGCCACTCATCTTAGTGTCATCTGCGAATTTTGACACACTACACTTGGTCCCCAACTCCAAATCATCTTTGTAAATCATAAACAATTGAGGTCCCGACACTGATCCCTGAGGCACACCACTAGTCACTGATCGCCAACCAGAAAAACACCCATTTACCCCACTCTTTGCTTTCTGTTAGTTAACCAATCCTCTATCCATGCTAATACATTACCCGTAACACCATGCACCTTTATCTTATGCCTTTGGTACAGCACCTTGTCAAATGCCTTCTGGAAATCCAGATACACCACATCCCCAAGTTCCCCATTGTCCACTGTGCAAGTAATGTTCTCAAAGAATTCCACCAAATTAGTCAAACATGACCTGCCCTTCATGAACCCATCCTGCATCTTCCCCAGTGGGACAATTTATGTCCAGATGTCTCGCTATTTCTTCCTTGATGATAGATTCAAGCATTTTCCCTTCTACAGAAGTTAAGCTAACCGGCCTATAGTTACCTGCCTTTTATCTACCTCCTTTTTGAAACAGTGGTGTCACATTTGCTGTTTTCCAATCTGGAGGAACCATCCCAGAGTCCAGCGAATTTTGGTAAATTACCACTAGTGCATTTGCTATTTCTCCCACCATCTCTTTTAATACCCTGGGATGTATTCCATCAGCCCCATTAGCTTGCCCAACAGTACCTCTTTAGTGATAATGATAGTTTCTCGGTCCTCACCTGCCATAGCCGCCTTGTCATCAATTTTTGGCATGTTATTTGTGTCTTCCACTGTGAAGCCTGACACAAAATACCCTGTTCAATGTCTCAGCCATTTCCTCATTTCCAGTTATTACATCCCCCTTCTGATCCTCTAAAGGACCAATGTTTACTTTAGCCACTCTTTTTCGTTTTATATATTTGTAGAAACTTTTACTATCTGTTTTTATATTCTGAGCTAGTTTACTCTCATAATCCATCTTATTTTTCTTTATAGCTTATTTTGTGGCTTTCTGTTGATCTTTAAAGATTTCCCAATCCTCTCGTTTCCCACTAATCTTTGCCACTTTGAATGCATTTTCTTTCAATTTGATACCCTCCTTTATTTCCTCAGATATCCATGGTTGATTATCTCTTTTTCTACAGTCCTTCCTTTTCACTGATATATATTTTTGCTGACACTGTGAAAAATCATTTTGAAAGTCCTCCACTGTTCCTCAATTGTTCCACCATAAACTTTTTGCTCCCAGTCTACCTTCGCCAACTCGTCCCTCATCCCATTGTAGTCTCCTTAGTTTAAGCGCAAGACACTGTATTGGATTTTACATTCTCACGCTCCATCTTTATTTTAAATTCAACAATACTGTGATCGCTTCTTCCGAGAGGATTCCTAACTGTAAGATCATTAATTATTCTTGTCTCATTACACAGGACCAGATCTAGGATAGCTTGCTCCCTCGTAGGTTCCTTTACAAACTATTCAAGGAAGCCTATTGTGGATACATTCTATGATCTCAAGGCTGCCTTGACCAACCTAGTTTGACCAATTGATATGTAGATTAAAATCCCCCATGATAATTGCTGTACCAGTTTTACATGCATCAGTTATTTCTTTGTTTATTTCTCGCCCCACCGTGATGTCATTATCTGATGGCCCATAGACTACCCATGCACTAACATTTATACTGGATACTTAAAACTTGCTATACGACAGCTAGTGCCGTAGAAAGGATGTGTTCTATTTCCCCCATGCCACCGCACCCCCCCACCCCCCACACCCCCTGCCCCCAACACCCCCTATCAGCGATGGAGTTCTCTGTAGGATGCTGCACTCCACATTTCTGGAAAAACTGGGCTCCGAAGACCCAGCAATAAATATGGAGCAGAGTCAAGGTGTGGAAAAATGCGAGCGGAGTGGAAATCCATGCTGCATCATGGAAGATCCTGGCCATGATTTTATATGTTTCCTTGCCAGTTCATTAATCATGGGCATTGTGTAAGCTCTTGCAATGATGAATTAGATCACGTTATGTTAATTTGCTACCTTGACCAGCAGTTTCCTAAGGCATGTAGGCCAGTTTCCACTGGGAGTTGAATAATGGGGAAAGCCAAAAAGGAAGCCTCACCGTCATGAAACCTAACTCAAGTAAAAATAAAAAATTAAACCACAGAGACAGATAATTGTGTCGCCTACTCTAACTCCATCACTTCAATGTAATACAACACCCAGTAACAATTGCAGCAATTTTCCACATTATCACATTTCGATGAGTTGTTGTTCAAGCACTGCAAATTTGTATTTTAAAAAATCAAACTCAATGCAGGTGCTGTTTTTTCCGAGCAGATTGTTATTCCCAGAATCAGCAATCATTAGCTAAACATTGTGGTTGTAAGTATCTGCCGGCCGCATTGCAACAACTCATCAAGCTTACTTCAACAACACCACACATCTTCTCCCAAGTAGAGCCCGAGCAGCAACAGAATTTCCCTGCCAAGTTCGCCTTCAATTTTCACACAATATTTTGCAGCCCTTTCATTTCTTGCAACCCCAAAATCTCCCACTGACCCCCATTACAGAAGCAGAATTATCACCACCAGGTCTGACAGCTCGACTTCGCCTCTGAGCGTTCGGTGCCTTCCCGATTGAAACTTTTTCACTTTGGTCAATCATAAGCGAGGGACTCCTGTGAACCAGTAAGGCTGTTTGACCTCTTCAGAGATACTTTGAGGACATCTCAAAAGAATTTCCTATGTCTTCCTGCTGTAACCAAGTTCCAAGTAGGGCAAAAGCAAATTACTGCGGATGTTGGAATCTGAATAGGGCAATTGGGCAGTTACTTTGGGATTCTGGTCAGAGGCATACCAGTGATGGTGATTATGTGGAATTTGTAGTTCAGTGAGTTACTAGAATAGATGTTCCAATGAGTGACATAGACCATGATATTTGATTTGATTTATTATTGTCACATTTATTAGTGTACAGTGAAAAATATTGTTTCTTGTGCTTATACAGACAAAGCATACCATTCATAGAGAAGGAAACAAATGAGTGCAGAATGTAGTGTTACAGTCATAGCTAGGGTGTAGAAAAAGATCAACTTAATGCAAGGTAGGTCTTCCCTGCTGATGGCAGCAGGGAAGAAGCTGTTCTTGAGTCGGTTGATATGTGACTTCAGACTTTTGTGTTTTTTCCCCGACAGAAGAAAGTGGAAGAGCGAATGTCTGGGGTGAGTGGGGTCTTTAATAATGCTGGCTGCTTTGCCGAGGCAGTGGGAAGTGTAGACAGAGTCAATGGATGGGAGGCTGGTTTGCGTGATGGATTGGGCTATATTCACGACCTTTTGTAGTTCCTTGCGGTCTTGGGCAGAGCAAGAACCATACTAAGCTGTGATACAACCAGAAAGAATGCTTTCTACGGTGCATCTGTAAAAGTTGGTGAGTCGCAGCTGACATGCCAAATTTCCTTAGTCTTCTGAGAAAATAGAGGCATTGGTGGGCTTTCTAGTGTCGGCAAGGGGGGGCTAGGACAGGTCATCAGTAATATATATCAGTAACATCAGCAGTCATGTGCTAGACTCTCTGAGATAGAGAGAATAGAATATTCTGTACTCAGAAGAGACCTACCTACTCGAACCTCTGTTATACATAGGGGGGATTTCCTGCCAGTGTTCATGGCAACACCCACTGAAAATCTTGCAAGACCGCGGGAATGAGAATATCAGCAGCAAGATTTCATTCTCTGATTTTCCCTGCCCCTCGCCGGTGACGTGACAAGGTTCTCGCCCTTTATTGAAACCCATTTTAATAAATTTAAATACACTTAAAGGGCTACCCTGCCATAATTTCCCCCCACATAAAGAACTCCATCGTCATGGCGAGATTTACAACAGGTATTTTAAAATGTGAAGCAGTAGAGGGGAACCTGCGGGGGTGCGAAGGTAAGTATAGCCAACAGTGTGAGAGGAATGTGCCTAGGCAGAGCCCTAGCACTGCCCCCTGGATCCTGGCAATACCAAACTGCCAGTGTCAGCCTGGCAGGGTGCTCCATTGAGGTGTGTGTGTGTGTGTGTGCGTCTCAGTGAGCACATTGCTGTGGCACTGGAGTCACATGCAGGCCTCACCAGGTACAGATATTAGATGTTCCTCCCTAAAGGACATTTGTGAACTGGATTGGTTTTTGCAACAATTGACAATGATTTTGTGGTCATCATTTACTTTTAATCCCAGGTTTTTATTGAATTCAAATTTCACTATCTGCAATGATGGGCTTGGAACCCAGGTCTCCATCATCCTGGGTTTTCAGTGATAATACTATGCCACTGCCTCCCCACTGAAGTTGCCCAACAGGGCCTCCATGGGTGTCTGTCAGGGTTTTTTGGCCCACGAAGGCCATGGGGTATCACCTATAGATCTCCCCTTGGGCTTTGTGAAGTAAGAGCTGCCTTATTGAGCGCGCGAAGGTTCACCCAATGGGAAATGGTCAGCGGGGGTTTTTAAACCTGTTACTCCACCCAGACAGTTGGTGTAGGTTCCAAGGTGAAGACTACATGACTGTAAGCCGCAAGCATGGCCCTTTTTTTTTGGTGCACAGTAAAGGGTGTTGGTGACGGGAAACTGGCATTTGGCTGAATTACTCCAAGTACATGGCATAACGGTGCACGCCTTCACCTACAGAATACCAGATGCAGAGCCACATAACTTACGTAACACGGTAGCCAGTTCTCAAAAAATGTAGCTGGGAGCTCGCCCTCAGCTTCTTCTGGAAAGCCGATCACACGGACACTCCTTTCCCGGCCCTGGCTCTCCAGATTGATCAGGATACCTGACATCCCATTCAGCTGATTTTCCAAGGATTGAAACTGAGGAAGCTGCATCTGGACAATAAGGATTCTTTCCTCCGCTTCATCGATCTTAAAAACCATAGAAACCCTACAGTGCAGAAAGAGGCCATTTGGCTCATCAAGTCTGCACCGAACACAATCCCACCCAGGCCCTACCCCCTTATCCCTACATATTTACCTGCGAATCCCTCTAACCTACGCATCTAAGAACACTAAGGGGCAATTTTAGCATGGCCAATCAACCTAACCTGCACATCTTTGGACTGTGGGAGGAAACCGGAGCACCCGGAGGAAACCCACGCAGACACGAGGAGAATGTGCAAACTCCACACAGACAGTGACCCAAGCCGGGAATCAAACCCAGGTCCCTGGAGCTGTGAAGCAGCAGTGCTAACAACTGTGCTTCTGTGCCGCCCTCAATCAGTTCTCTGCAGTTCAGCAAATGCGCACTGAACTTCAGTGTCAAAAAGCCGAGTTTGTTGTCCATAACGTTAATCATATTGGCAGTCATCATCGACGATGCTTTCAGCGTTGCCAGGTCATGAGCGCGCTCACTGACCAAATCGCTATATTGAGGGCTCGGCTCCACCCCGGCTACTTCCGACTGTTTCTTTCAATCGAGGATTTCCATGACTTTATTCTGCATTTTATTCCAAAACCTGACCAAAAATCTTCCAGGGACATAGTACAGTGTTTTCACTTCAAGATTAGCTACTTATGGACTGTGCATCAGGATAAATGAAAGGATTAAATGATGAGTAGCACCAGAGCTCACCAAACACAACCGTTCCTGCGCTCACATCACATGCCCCCCCCCCAACCCCAGAGGCAGTTTAAGATTGCAACAGTGACCTAATGATATATGGAGTCAAGGCACCACACAAGAGAAGAGCAGTGTTGAAATGACCAGAGTAATGTAACAGAGCAGAAGATCCATACCTATTGTTCAACAGGAAACGCACTGGCAAAATGCAATATTTCCACTTGCTAAGCTACATTATCTAAAGGTGTGATACATCATACTGCTGTAACACAAATATGATCACTTGTTGATGCCCAGGATGGATTGGGCATTTGGCATACCGTGCAACAGTGTGGTGACATTGTGCAGCTGTATCTGCCTATTTAGTGGGATGGAGATTAATGTGCTGCGCTGATCAATGCCTCAGACATCTGCTTGGCCTGTGAGCAGCAAAAAAACCGATAGCGCCATGTCACAGGTCTCAAGAATAGTAGATTAAAGCATTGCCAACTCTTTGTCGAAATTAACCCACAGGTGTGCCTGCTGCAGGTGGCAAAGCTCTGCTCCGAGCATCTTGCTGACCCACAGAAGGTTGAAGCAGCTATCCCCGGTCAGCAACAATTAAATGTGCCAATTTGAACATAAGGTCTGCAGGCTGCTCATCCCTGGCATTCTTCTTTCATCTTGTACCAATTAGACTAAAATACTGCATTCAAAGCACTTTAAAACCAACTCACTAGGTTTTAACGAGAGTCTTAAAGAAAGAAAGGGGTGCTTAATCTTTCTGTGAAGCAGCATCTCGTGTTGATTGTTTAGTTTGCTTTTTACTAGTTGAAATGCACTGCTCCTTTGCTCACATGGGCTAGTTCCATATGATTAACTTTAATAAACCTCTACAAAATTGTTCAACAACCCCCTCAAGCTACAGACATAGGCTGTACATTAATATGCACCACAGTAGGAACAATTTGAAGTGAAGATGAAAACAAAATACTGCAAGTGCTGGAAATCTGAAATAAAACAAAAAATGCTGGAAATGCCCTTTCGGGAAGGAAATCTGCCGTTCTTACCTGGTCTGGCCTACATGTGATTCGAGCCACAGCAATGTGGTTGATTCTCAAATGCCCTCTGAAATGGAGGGCAGTTAAGGAAGGGAAATAAATGCTTGTCCAGCCAGCAACACCCACATCCCGTAAAAAAAATGAATTTTTAAAAAGGCAGCATCATTTAGCATTTCAGGTCAGTAAACTTACGTCAGAAGTTACCTTTGTAAAGTGTAAACTTTAGGTTGGAGAGACAGAATGAAATGTAACTTTGGCAATGCTTGGGTGTATATGGCCATCTTCAATTCCTGATGCAAAAGAGAATTTTCCAATTTCAGTCATTGCTACCGATGGGGTGCAACATAGAACCATAGAAAATTACAGCTCAGAAACAGGCCTTTTGGCCCTTCTTGTCTGTGCCGAACCATTTTATGCCTAGTCCCACTGACCTGCACTTGGACCATATCCCTCCACACCCCTCTCATCCATGAACCCGTCCAAATTTTTCTTAAAACATCTGGCTGTTCGCCTCCCACCCCCAATATTAGAATTTCCTATAGCCACTCAGTGATTTATGTGACCTTGGCACTGGAGAAAACATACCATCCTGTAGTCACATCCACGGATGCAGAAACACCTGTATGTGTCTCTAACTATTGAATCTCCTACTACTATTGCTCTTTCACTTTTCTTTCTCTACTGAACCACCCATGGTGCCACGGTTTCGGCATTGGTTGCATACCTCTGAGGAGCCACTGCTCGCACCCTCACCGGTATCCAAAATGGCAAACCAGTTAGTGATTGATATGGGCTTGTGGAACTCCTACACTACCTGTCTTGTTCTCCTACATGGTCTGGTGGTCACCATTCCCTCTCTGCCTGCACCCTCTTAATCTGCAGTGTGACCACCTCCCGAAACATGCTATCCATTTGGGTATGCGGGTCATAAATCATAGAATCACTACAATGCAGAAGGAGGCCATTCGGCCCATCGAGTCTGCACGACCACAATCCCACCCAAGCCCTATTCCCGTAACCCTACATATTTACCCTGCTAGTCCCCCTGACACTAGGGTCAATTTAGCCTGTCCAATCAACCTAACCCGCACATCTTTGGACTGTAGGAGGAAACCGGAGCACCTGGAGGAAACCCACGCAGACATGGGTAGAATGTGCAAACTCCACACAGACAGTGACCCAAGGCCAGAATTGAACCCGGGTCTCTGGCGCTGTGAGGCAGAAGTGCTAACCACTGTGCCACCATGCCACCCCACAGTGTACCAGGTGTACCACAGTGATTCTCGTCATCACTCATGTTCCAAAACTCGGGGCTCAGGTTTCTGCAGCTGGTGACACTTCTTGTATGTGTGGTGGTCTAGGCCATGGTCAGCATCCACAACTTCCCACATGTCACAGGACACGCATTCCATGGCTGAGCTGCCCCCATGTGCCTTAATTTTACTTTACAGGTGATTTATTATAAACTGGAGACTGGAAAGTAAAAGTAGAATTACCAGCTACTGACCAAACAGCTCCTTTCCTGGTGTAGATGTTATTTTTTATTCCTAACATCACATTTTGACCTCTGCCTCTGCTCTGCTCCCAGTGGCTGCTCAGTTTTCACTCCATCCCACTGCTCTTCAATTAGCTAATTACTTATTTTCTTAATGATTGTTTTCAATTGATGCCTCTCCTCACCACCACTTAACGGACAACGTTAAATCTTAGTAATACAATAAACATTACCACTTAAAAATAAAATAGCAGTCACCAGCTTCCTCCCTCTGCTTATGTCTCTTAATTAATTAAGGTAGCTACCAAAAGGTTATTTAATTTTTTTGTGGTTTTCTCATTTTCAGCTATTTACATACACACCCCAATAGTTATTCACCAAGCAATTAACTGATGGTTTTCCTGTAATGTCACTGTTTGATTTCTTTTCAAACGCAGACAGTTACTGAAGGTTCCTGACTTTAGCTGTCCCCACACAGGTCCTGGTTCCTCTCTGCTCTCTCTGATGGTGAGGTGAAAGCACCAAACCTCGCCCTCGATTTACAGACACGCTTAATGAAAAGATTTGTTTTCACAGCTTTGAAATAATAGAGCGTCAACCAGGGAGGGAAAAGCCTCAAGGAAGAGCTGGATAATTGTAATAATGTTGAGTTAACACGGCATGGCAGAGGTATACGCTCTACTGAATGCCCTCTTCATTGCATGGTTTAATTTGTGTCTAAATACAATAGTAAATACTGCAGAATGTAATGCTAATCCAAGCTGAAAGAGACATTTTGCAACAGAGAAGTTGCGTCCATCATCTTGCAATAGGATCAATTAACTCAGAAGGCACAGTTATACCATTATTTTGATGTTAATCTTACATCTATAATAAATCTACCAGTCCCTTGTACTTTCTTACAAACTAATAAAACTCACACAACATATCCCATGTAAGTTAATACATCTAAAATACTGACAATTGCATTCAACACAATACAAGTGTTATTTTTCCACCAAAGGCTGTTTGGCCACATTACCATTTAAAAAATATATATATCTTTTCTGGATATGAGCTGCCCAAGAAGGGCCTCGTTAATTGCCTATCCTTAATTCCTCTTTCTTAGGCAGTCTCTTAGGGTCAAAGATGTCTTGCTTCCACTTTAGTTCATTTGGGTTCTGGGATGACTGATAAGTCCAGTGCACAATCTGCAGACTCTGCCGTATGCTGGGCATGTTTGAAGGGGTCAGGTAGATGAGTTGTTTTCAGGTCTGTGCACTCGCCCTAACACTTAGACTTTACTTATGCATGTTCCTGACAAAGTGTCTTGAGATATTTGGCGCCTACCCAAATGAAACTTCATTTTGATCAGTTACAAGCCAAGGACTCCCATTAGTCACAGGGGGCGTTTGACCTCTTCAGGGATGCTTTGAGGCTATCCCTAAGGCGTTTCCGCTGTCCTCCTGGGAGTCTCCTGCTGCTACCAAGTTCTGAGTGGAGCAGTTATTTCAGGACTCTGGTGCCAGGCATAGCAATAACATGTCTCCTCCAGTGGAGCTGATTTGGAGTGATTAGCACCTCAGTGCCTGGCTTGGGAGATAATGCTGCTGTTCGGTTACCTTTCTTGCCACCAGATTTTGCAAAGGCATCACTGGTGGTAATTCTGCAGGGTTTTACTGTAAAGTTATCCATGTCTCTGAAGCATATAGGAGTGCCAGGATTACTATTGCCCAGTAAACCTCGAACCTAGTCTCAGATTTGTGATCTGTTCCTTAAATACCCCTGACCTCAGTTAACCAACAGCTGAGCTGGCACATTGGAGGTGATAATAACTTTTGTTATTTATGTCTGCCATTGTGCAGAGGAGGCCGACAAGATATGGGAAATAGTCCGCATTTTCCAGGATCTCACAGTTGATCTTTATTAATGTGGGGAGGTGTTGTGCTTTTTTCTGGATGTTTATTGAAAGGCCGATTTTCGCATATGCTTCAGAGAGGAGCCCTCAGTGGCCTGGAGCTCACTTTCTGACTGAGCATGCACACACAAGAGTCATCTGCATACTGGAGCTCAATGATAGATGTTGGAATACTTTTGTTTTGGGATTGAAGGCAGTGTGGGTTATCTCCATACCTATGGGGAGTTGCTGGAGCTGAGGTGCAATGAGGAAGGTGACAACGAGGATTGGTACAATGACAGCCTTGTTTGACCCCAGTCTTCACTGAGATAGGGTCTGTGGTGGTTATGTTGGCAAGGATCGTGGCTTCCATGTCATCTTGGAGAAGGTGTAGGATGGCAGCAAATTTCCAAGGGAAGCCAAATTGGAGGTGGATATTCCGTAAGCATTTATGATTGACAAAGTCAAAGTGAGTTTGAAAGCAGCGATGTAGAGCAGTTGGTGCTGTTCCTTACATTTTTCCTGGATTTGCTGTGCAATGAGGATCATGTCGGTGGCGGCTCCTAATGGGCAAACACGGCACTGCAACTCTGGATGGAGCTCTTCCACCACTGGGAGGAGACAATTGAGGAGGATCCTAGCAATGAGCTTCCCTTTGGCAGGTAGCAAGACGACTCCTCTCTAATTGCCGTAATCAGACATGTTTCCTTTTTTTCAATATAGTCACAATCACCGGCATGCGCTCCTCTTCCCAAATGAGGGATATGAGGTTGTGCAACTGTATCAGTAATTTTCAGTAGTTTCAGAATTTTGGCAGGATTCCATTGACTCCAGAGGCTTTATTGTTTTTCAGCTGTCAGACAGCTTTTCCACTCTGCTCTGGTCATGAGGTTGAACCAGATGGGGTATTGAGGAATGGAGTTGAGGGCATTCAAGTAAATGACAGAGTCTCCGTTGAGAGGTTCATCAGTGTTCTCTGCAGCCAGCACTGACTGCCTCCCTGCCCTTGATCAACTCGTCTCCAGACTTGGTTCTCAGCAGAGATCATCTTGACAGCGATAAAGAAACCACACATGCCATTGATGTCCACAAGATGGTGGATCTTACAAGCACTTTCTACCCTCCATTTGTTCCTTATGTTAAAGGTCTCATGCTGTATTTTTGCCTTCAGTTACGTGTGAGTTTGCTGCTTTTATCTTAAGGTGTGGTGAATTTTCCTGTATGCAATAAGCTTGGGGCTTATGCTGGATTCGATCCTGTATCTCTTGGTCATTTTTGTCAAACTAGTCACAATGTTTCTAAGTAGAGAGGTCAATGACTATTTTGTTATGCTTTACTTTAGGGTTCACCAGGCACTATGGGCATACTGTAGCTCCTGGTAGCTGGGGGTTGAGAGGGTGGCAGTGTGACGCTGACTGAGAAGAGCCACCTTGGTGGAATCTTTGAGGTCCTTGATGTCAATAGGAGCAATGCTACAAGAAAATTATCTCCATTGTTTGGGAGCAGGCGAGTGGAGATGGTAAATTGGATAAGACAGTGATCAGTCCAGCAGTCATTGGTACCCTTCATGGCACAGGTAATGTGAACATCTCTGCAGTCCCTGATCAAACAATGACGTAGTTGAGCAGATGCAGTGTTTGGACAGTGGGTGTTGTTATGAAGTCTTGTGCTTGTTTTGCTACTGGTGTTGGATATGTTATTTCTTTTAATAATCTATTGACATCAATAGATTATTAAAAGAAATATGCATTTATCAGCAACCAACAGAAAGAATCACACAGCAATGTTCCATGTTTTCAGAATTTTACTGTAAGAAACAACCTAAAATTAGCATGGACTAAAAATTACCTAATAAGCAACTAATAAAAGACCAAACTACAGAATAAGTACTTCCCCAGTAACCGACTAACAAAACCAAAAATACTTTACAACCTCTTTCTCAGTAGATATGTAATCTTGTAGATTCAAGTCCCAACCCCTCCTGAATTTTTCAGTAGACTCCCTTCTCCCAGTCACAACAGGGCAAGTCTTACTTTGAAAGTCACTCCATTCAGTTTTCTGAGTATCTCTGATCTGCAGGCTTCCAGCAGCAAGGCACCCTCTGGTGACTCTATGGTGTTTAAATTTCCACGAGGTTTGTCTTTTTGAAGAGACAACCATTTCTCATCAGCATTCTATTTCGTTTCTAAAACAAGACCGCCTTTTCCTCTGATTTTCAGAGCAACAGTAGTTTCTGTGTCCCTCTCTGGGTTTGGGTGTCTCTGCAATCAGAAAGCCATCTACACCTCTTGATTCAAGCGATAAAAATGGACACCAGATTTTCTGTAGGCTTTGGTGAGAGGTCACATGGACCTGTCTTTAGGCAGAGTTGGTATGATATCACCATCCCCCAGTCAGAACATTGTTTCATGCTGAATCAAAAGAGACAACCTAAAATGCAATTGTCTTATAAAGTCTTGCATTGATAAAAGTTTGGATAAAATCATCATTGAAGGCTGAGTCAGACAGATTTGGATCTACAGGGGAGTTGAGGGTTATGAGAGGAGGCAGGAAAGTGGAATTAAGACTATAATTATATCAGCCATAATCTTATTGAATGGCAGTGTTTCATGTACAAGGACAGAAGTCTTCTTCAGTGTCTGTTTCTGTGAGAGGTTTTATTGAACTGATCCCTCTGGGGTCTGCCTCCAGAGGCAGTTTCATGGCATAGTCACATGACTATGGCAAACCAATTAGTCAAACGCTACAGGATTGCAATTCCAAAACCCAAACATCCCTTTTTTCATATCTCAAGAAAGATAGAGGCATCCTTGCATGCACGATCCTGTGTGATTAAATTGCCCAGGCTACCCACTATATACCTACTGTTCTCGTGCGTTAACAATTGTTTGGCCTACTAGTCAGTCTCTCAATGGTCCATGTGCACGTTGACAGTGGCTATCATCTTGGTAATATCTGGATGATGTTCCTTGTCTGGAGTGTTTTGCTCCGTTGGCCATTGTTGCCTTGGTGATATTGTTCCATTGCCTTTATTGGGAACTTGTGGATCTCTGGGATCGATGGTAGTTTTGTACTCAGTACTGCTGATGACATCTCTTCTCCCTGACCACCCGATTGCTGTGAATGAGCAGTTTTGCTAGTTCAGCACATATGCCTGCTGTTGTGCTTGTATATCAGGTTGAGTTTATTTCAACTCCCACTTTGAGTTGCCAACTGTGCAACTATGGGCCATTCTTTCCTCCTGGTACCTTGTTTGGTCAGATCCTGTACGGCTTAGTTCATTGAAGACTTCAGTTTCAAAAGGTATAGACTCAGCTTGAATCTCACCTTTCAACTCTTCCAGTTCAGCTCTGATGTGAACATTTTCCTGTAGAACATATACCTTCGGCTCAGGCATTTCATTCCACTGACATGGTTGGCGACCATCATGTGGTTTACTTGAATATTGTCATTCGCTCACTAGGGTCTTTCCTTCTCTCTGGGGCCATCTGTTCCACTCCCTCTGGGGTCTTTTGCTTCCCCCTCTCAATTTTCCTGCCCTTTATCTGTTTGGTACATTGAGGGTTACCAGCTCAAGCTTCATACTTGCTCCAGTACTTGGGATGAGTGGCCATTGGGTCCCATTTATGATCTGGAACTTGAGGTCTTACTGCCATTGTATTGGGCTGTCAGACTAATACGTCCTCTCGGTATGAGTCTTGTGCTATTATACAGCCTCAATCATACATTTCATTGAATCATAGAAGAATCATAGAATCCCTACAGTGCAGAAGGAGACCATTCGGCCCATCGAGTCTGCACCAACCACAATCCCACCCAGGCTCTATCCCTATACTCCCATGCATTTACCCTAGCTGGTCTCCCTGACACTAAGGGGCAATTTAGCATGGCCAAACCACTGAACCCACACATCTTTGGAGTGTGGGAGGAAACGGGAGCACCCGGAGAAAACCCACGTAGACACGGGGAGAATGTGCAGACTCCACACAGACAGTGATGCAAGCTGGGAATCGAACCCGGGTCCCTGGCGCTGTGAGGCAGCAGTGCTAACCACTGTGTCACTGTACTGCCCATTTGTGGGCTTCATTTTAGAGCACCATGTTGAGCTACTTCACACAGATCTCTGAAGGTCATTATGTTGCATGATGCACCAGTGTCTATCTGACATTCCCTGTTGCGATCATCATTGCAACAGTCACATTTGTCTTCTATAGACATGGCTGAACCAACCTGCTGCATTGTATATAGTTCTTCATCAGATTCGTCTGCTGAAATCACTCCAGTAGCCATCTATATCAGCTTGTTTCGCTTTTTTCTGGCCAAGTACATGTGTGTGAAATGATTTTGCATTTTGCAATTAAAACACTGCTTTCCCCATGCTGAATTTTTTTCTCCGTGCATGCTGTCCACTGCATTATTTGCATTCTGCCCTATGCCTGTGATTGCTCTGCTATTTCGGCTTGCACTGTCTCTCAGCAGAATGTATCTCCAGGTCTGCTGTGCCATTCATTTGCTCTAGCTGATGTTCAAGGCCACTTTGGAGAAAATAGTGTTGAACTTATGTTCTGCACCATAAAGATGTGTTAAGCCCCATTCCTTAGAAACCTTTAGTGAACCAGTAAATTCTTTTAATGACAAACCCGCAGCTTTGATGATTAATTTTCTGGTGACAATCTCAAAAAAACCCATTTATTTCATTCAGTTTCATACCTGGGATTTCAATCTTTGATCAAAACGTTATTCTGCTGAGAACAGGTGATTTAAATTAGGCCAAAGGTCATCACTGTTGCTATCTACTTTTAAATAACTTAGCTGAAGATAGGTGGAGTGCAATGAAGTCAAGGAGGAGACTGTAAGACCATAAGACCATAAGACCATAAGACATAGGAGCGGAAGTAAGGCCATTCGGCCCATCGAGTCCACTCCACCATTCAATCATGGTTGATTTCAACTCCATTTACCCGCTCTCTCCCCATAGCCCTTAATTCCTCGAGAAATCAAGAATTTATCAATTTCTGTCTTGAAGACGCTCAACGTCTCGGCCTCCACAGCCCTCTGTGGCAATGAATTCCACAGACCCACCACTCTCTGGCTGAAGAAATTTCTCCTCATCTCTGTTCTAAAGTGACTCCCTTTTATTCTAAGGCTGTGCCCCCGCGTCCTAGTCTCCCCTGTTAATGGAAACAACTTCCCTACGTCCATCCTATCTAAGCCGTTCATTATCTTGTAAGTTTCTATCAGATCTCCCCTCAACCTCCTAAACTCCAATGAATATAATCCCACGATCCTCAGACGTTCATCGTATGTCAGGCCTACCATTCCTGGGATCATCCGTGTGAATCTCCGCTGGACCCGCTCCAGTGCCAGTATGTCCTTCCTGAGGTGTGGGGCCCAAAATTGCTCACAGTACTCCAAATGGGGCCTAACCAGTGCTTTATAAAGCCTCAGAAGTACATCCCTGCTTTTGTATTCCAAGCCTCTTGAGATAAATGACAACATTACATTTGCTTTCTTAATTACGGACTCAACCTGCAAGTTTACCTTTAGAGAATCCTGGACTAGGACTCCCAAGTCCCTTTGCACTTTAGCATTATGAATTTTGTCACCGTTTAGAAAATAGTCCATGCCTCTATTCTTTTTTCCAAAGTGTACGACCTCGCACTTGCCCACGTTGAATTTCATCAGCCACTTCTTGGACCACTCTCCTAAACTGTCTAAATCTTTCTGCAGCCTCCCCACCTCCTCAATACTACCTGCCCCTCCACCTATCTTTGTATCATCGGCAAACTTGGCCAGAATGCTCCCAGTCCCGTCATCTAGATCGTTAATATATAAAGAGAACAGCTGTGGCCCCAACACTGAACCCTGCGGGACACCACTTGTCACCGGTTGCCATTCTGAGAAAGAACCTTTTATCCCAACTCTCTGCCTTCTGTCTGACAGCCAATCGTCAATCCATGTTAGTACCTTGCCTCGAATACCATGGGCCCTTATTTTACTCAGCAGTCTCCCGTGAGGCACCTTGTCAAAGGCCTTTTGGAAGTCAAGATAGATAACATCCATTGGCTCTCCTTGGTCTAACCTATTTGTTATCTCTTCAAAGAACTCTAACAGGTTTGTCAGGCACGACCTCCCCTTACTAAATCCATGCTGACTTGTCTTAATCCGACCCTGCACTTCCAAGAATTTAGAAATCTCATCCTTAACGATGGATTCTAGAATTTTGCCAACAACTGTCAAGTCACTCAGGGAAGCGATGGGAAAGACAGATTAAACCGGGAATGACTTTTGTTTCATGTCAACCTTTTGCTTTAATAGCTAAGAACTAAAGTTAAACAGAAGTTTGTCAAGCTAAATTTGGCTAGTCGTGTGGCTAAATATACAGCTCAGTTACCAATGACCATAGCTCTGGGCTAGTTCATCATTGCAGTGGATGCCCTCTGGTGACCCAGTTGAAGCCTCATAAAAGTTGATGAAGCTGTAGCAGTAAATCGAATCTGGACTCACACAATACAGATTGAAGCCATTTGGCAAAGCACACAAAACCTTAAGGACAAAAAAGCAAAAGCATCAGAATAGTTGACCTTTAAATGTAGCCACTTTTGAGCTTTTGCCTTGAGATTATATTGTAATTAAAGCAGCAATGTTGAAACAAGCAGATTGTGCATATTGGCCCATGGCTTTCTTATACTCCTGAGCTCTGAATGTAATAAAAGTAACAGTCTGGTTTATTTTGTTTACACAAATGGAACTGGAATTATTTTACACCAGTGTTTTGGTGGAATAAAAGTAATTGAAGTTATATGAACAGCTGCTCCATAAAGACCTCATCTGGTATACCATTGCAAATCTTGTCAAACCACAAGGACCTCATTTCACGCAGCCTGCACATCAGCAGCAGAAATATTCTTTCCCCTAAGCCAAGCCGAATGGCATGAGATGAAGCTTGGGGAACCTGAAATGTAAGGACACGTCTTCCGAGGATTGCCATTCCCTTCCTATTTTCTTATCTTTTGATTGATTTATTATTGTCACATGTATTAACATACAGTGAAAAGTATTGTTTCTTGCGCGCTATACAGACAAAACATACCGTTCATAGAGAAGGTAATGAGAGAGTGCAGAATGTAGTGTTACAGTCATAGCTAGGGTGTAGAGAAAGATCAACTTGCAAGGTCATTTATCTCAAGAGGCTTGGAATACAAAAGCAGGGATGTACTTCTGAGGCTTTATAAAGCACTGGTTAGGCCCCATTTGGAGTACTGTGAGCAATTTTGGGCCCCACACCTCAGGAAGGACATACTGGCACTGGAGCGGGTCCAGCGGAGATTCACACGGATGATCCCAGGAATGGTAGGCCTGACATACGATGAACGTCTGAGGATCGTGGGATTATATTCATTGGAGTTTAGGAGGTTGAGGGGAGATCTAATAGAAACTTACAAGATAATGAACGGCTTAGATAGGATGGACGTAGGGAAGTTGTTTCCATTAGCAGGGGAGACTAGGACGCGGGGGCACAGCCTTAGAATAAAAGGGAGTCACTTTAGAACAGAGATGAGGAGAAATTTCTTCAGCCAGAGAGTGGTAGGTCTGTGGAATTCATTGCCACAGAGGGCTGTGGAGGCCGAGACGTTGAGCGTCTTCAAGACAGAAATTGATAAATTCTTGATTTCTCGAGGAATTAAGGGCTATGGGGAGAGAGCGGGTAAATGGAGTTGAAATCAACCATGATTGAATGGTGGAGTGGACTCGATGGGCCGAATGGCCTTACTTCCGCTCCTATGTCTTATGGTCTTACGGTCAGTCCATTCAAAAGTCTGACAGCAGCAGGGAAGAAGTTGTTCTTGAGTCGGTTGATACGTGACCTCAGACTTTTGTATGTTTTTCCCGACGGAAGAAGGTGGAAGAGAGAATGTCCAGGGTGCGTGGGATCCTTAATTATGCTGGCTTCTTTGCTGAGGCAGCGGGAAGTGTAGACAGAGTCAATGGATGGGAGGCTGGTTTGCTCCACATTTCTCGGCAGGATTTCTGAACTGGGCCTGTTGGGAAAGTCATAGTCTATCTGGAATCTGTCCCTCATAGTGTAAGAGTCTTGCGGGAAGCCAAGCCACGTCCCCTTTTTCTGGCATTAGCTGCCGTATTCCAATAACTTTAAACGTCCCTTTGTTTAAATGCAACTTTAACAAATGATGGAGAGAAGGTAAGTGTGCAAGGTTAGTGGGTAAGGGAGTGGGATGGGTGGGTGAGTGAGTAGTCACGGGGCTTGGGGGTGAGGACAGTTGTCCTGAGGTTGGGAGGGTAATTGGGGTTTGGAGGGGTTTGTTGGGGGTGTTGTTAGGTTAGTTGGGGGTGGGGAAGGTTGGGGATTTTTTTGATTTGATTTGTTTTGGATATTCATTGGAGTTTAGAAGGGTGAGAGGGGATCTCATAGAAACTTATAAAATTCTAACAGGGGTTGGACAGAGTAGATTCAGGAAGAATGTTTCTGATAGTGGGGGGGTCTAGAACTAGGGATCATAGTTTGAAGATAAGGGGTAAATCTTTTAGGACTGAGATGAGAAGAAGTTTCTTCACCCAGAAGGTGGTGAATGTGTGGAATTCACTATCACAGAAAGTAGTTGAGGCAAAAACATTGTGTGTTTTCAAGAAGAAATTAGATATAGCTCTTGGTGCTAATGGGATCAAGGGATATGGGGGAAAGGCGAGATTAGGATATTGAATTTAATGATCAGCCGTGATCAAAATGAATGGCAGAGCAGGCTTGAAGGGCCGAATGGCCTACTCCTGCTTCTAGCTTCTATGTTTCTATGATTTGATTTATTATTGTTACATGTATTGGATACAGTCAAAAATATTGTTTCTTGCATGCTATACAGACAAAGCATACCATTCGTAGAGTACATAGGGAAGAAGGAAAGGAGAGGGTGCAGGTTATAGTATCCCAGTCAAAACTAGAGTGTAGAGAAGGATCAGTTTAATATATAGTAGGTCCATTCAGAAGACTGATGGCAGCAGGGAAGAAACTGTTCTTGAGTCGGGTGGTCAGGGGTTGGGGGAAGTGGTCGGGTGGGTAAGGGGTTTAGTCAGGTGGTTGAGAGGTAGTCAGGGGTTGGGGTATTAATTGGGAGGCTCAAAGGGGTAATCTGAGGGCTAGGAGGTTAGTTGGATGGTTGGGGATAGTTGATTTGGGTTGCGGTCAGAGGGGTGGGGTGTCATGGATACAGTCATGGAGTTGTTGGTAGCTCAGGTGATGGGCAGGTCGTCGGCGGTTGAAGGGGGGTTGGGGAGGGAGCGTGAAGAGTTCCAGTGGGGTAGTCAGTGGGTCAGTAGTATAGTTACCCAGAAATTAGAATTGGTTTTAATCCTTCCATCTTTTCCTGGTTAACAAATTCAATGCTTTAAGAAGATCAAAACACTGTAGAATTAAGCTAATACTGCTAAATATTCCATGAGGAGCAGGTATATTTACTTACCTGTTAGGCTTAAAGCAGCTTACCCGCATAATACTTGTGGACATTAAATGCTGAATGTTTTCTGCTGTTTTCGCTTGTCAGGGTCTCAAAAGCACCAGTGGCAATGAAAGAGAGCGCTGTTGTTAATTTAGATGACATTGACATGACTTGTTTTCTCGGGACCTGGCAATCCAGATTCACACAGAAACAAAATATAATTCACTTGTTCAAATTATGCCATCGGATGATTTTGAGTATCTGAGAGATCAAAAACAGGAATGCGTGTTCAAAATCGGCTGGCTTCATGGGCTTTACCTCTTTTTCGCTTCCTGCCGACTAGTCTTTCAACCATTTTCTCCATCAAGATGGCGTATTGCAGCAGAGCAGTGATTTATGTTGTTTGCTCATCATTCCGATCACCTAAAAGCAGGTGCTACTAATTACACACATTTAGCTTGATTTAGAGCACAGATGTGATCATTAAATTGTGTGCAGTGTTACTTCTCTACCTCGCCTTGGATTTTTTATGCTGCAAATTACCCTCCGCCACAAGCAATGCTCAGCCTTTTCACTAGTATAAATTGCAATAAATGATGTATGCTGCAGTGAAACAGGCACACACAAAACATTAAATTATGACAACAATATGTACATCTGGTAGAAAAGAGAAACAATGAAAATCTGTAAGCAATGTTTAAAGTTTAATGTTTATTTATTAGTGCTACAAGTAGGCTTATATTAACACTGCAATGAAAATCCCCTCGTCACCACACTCCAGCGCCTGTTCGGGTACACTGAGGGAGAATTTAGCATGGCCAGTGTATCTAACCAGCTTTCGGACTGTAGGAGGACACCGGAGCACCCAGAGGAAACCCACGCAGACACGGGGAGAATGTGCAGACTCCGCACAGACAATGACCCAAACCAGGAAAGAGTCCAGAGGAGGTTCAAAAGAATGATCCCTGGAATGAAGAGCTTGTCGTATGAGGAACGGTTGAGGACTCTGGGTCTGTACTCGTTGGAGTTTAGAAGGATGAGGGGGGATCTTATTGAAACTTACAGGATACTGTGAGGCCTGGATAGAGTGAATATTGAGAGATGTTTCCACTAGTAGGAAAAACTAGAACCAGTGGGCACAGGCTAGAGGGACGATCCTTTAAAACAGAGATGAGGAGGAATTTCTTCAGCCAGAGAGTGGTGAAACTGTGGAACTCTTTGCCGCAGAAGGCTGTGGAGGCCAGGCCATTGAGTGTCTTTAAGACAGAGATAGATAGGTTCTTGATTAATAAAGGGGTCAGAGGTTATGGGGAAAAGGCAGGAGAATGGGGATGAGAAAAATATCAGCCATGATTGAATGGCGGAGCAGACTCGATGGGCCGAGTGGTCTAATTCTGCTCCTATGTCTTATGGTTTTATAGGAATCGAACCCGGGTCCCCGATGTTATGCTAACCACTGCTCCAATGTTATGGAGCAACTTGATTTGCTGATGTAAAATGAGATTGAACCTGCCAGTTTTTCATCACGTAGAACCTCGTTCAGACTATGTTGTTAGCAAACAACAATCACTGGTTTGGACTTTATATTTGTGGTAAACCACTGTTAGCTTATTACCTGTATATGTGACATGCCTGGACACATCCCTGCCGGCCCTACCCGAGACTCCTCCACCCCCGGTCCAGGTATAAAGGCGACTGCTCCCCACCCCCCTGCCTCAGTCTGGACCAGTTCATCAGCATGGGTGTGCTCCAAGTCTTTTGCTAATAAAAACCTATTTGTTCTTGCATACAAACTAGTCTTTGCTTGATTGATGGTGCATCAGTTTTATTAGCAAACGTTTTGGGATGGAGCAGATACTAAAACCCGACAAACTCGAACTGGACCCTCAAGCTGTAGGAGCCTCTAACAGCTTCGATCACTGGCTGCGCTGTTTCAAAACTTTCCTCACCTCCTCCTTCGTCGTCCGGACCGAAACCAACAAGCTACACGGGTTCCACGCCCGGGTAAGCGATCAAGTATTCTCGATGATTAGAGACGCTGAAACTTACAAGGATGCAATCAAACTTTTAAAAGGCCCTGAAATTCGACACTCCTCTGTCGAAAAGGAGGCCCAAGCCATAGTGGAAGCTGTACGGCACTGGCGCCACTACTTAGCTGGTAAACGATTCACCCTACTCACGGACCAACGGTCAGTTGCATTCATGTTTAATAACATGTAGCGGGGCAAGATCAAAAATGATAAAATATTGAGGTGGAGAATCGAGCTCTCCACCTACAGTTACGACATCTTATACCGGCCCAGGAAGCTCAATGAGCCCCCAGACGGTCTGTCCCGGGGAATATGTGCCAGCACACAAATAGACCAATGGCAGACTCTCCACAACGACCTCTGCCACCCGGAGGTCACCAGGTTTTTTCACTTCATTAAAGCCTACTCCATTGAGGAAGTCAGGTCTATAACCAGACACTGCCAGGTCTGCGCAGAGTGCAAGCCGCACTTCTATCGGCCAGACAGAGCACACCTCATAAAAGCCACCCGTCCTTTCGAACGCCTAAGCGTCGACTTCAAAGGCCGCCCTCCCCTCTTCTGACCGCAACATATACTTCCTCAACATCATTGACAAATATTCACATTTCCTCTTCGCTATTCCCTGCCCGGATATGACCTCGGCCACGGTCGTCAGGGCCCTGCACAGCCTCTTCACCCTGTTCGGTTTCCCTAGCTATATCCATAGCGACCGGGGATCCTCCTTTATGAGTGATGAGCTGCGACAGTACCTGCTCTCCAAAGGCATAGCCTCGAGTAGGACCACCAGCTACAACCCCAGGGGGAACTGACAGGTAGAGAGGGAGAACGCGACAGTCTGGAAGGCCATTTTACTAGCTCTGAGATCTAAAGGTCTTCCAGTCACCCGCTGGCAAGAGGTCCTCCCGAATGCACTACACTCGATTAGATTACTCCTTTGCACAGCTACCAATGCTACCCCTCATGAAAGAATGTTTGTTTTCCCCAGAAAGTCCTCCTCAGGGACCTCACTACCATCGTGGCTGATGTCCCCAGGCCCTGTCTTGCTCCGGAAGCACGTGAGGACCCATAAGTCAGACCCCCTGGTCGAAAGGATCCAACTCCACGCCAACCCCCAATACGCCTAGGTGGCGTACCCCGACGGGCGGGAGGACACGGTCTCTATTCGAGACCTGGCACCCGCAGGTGCCCCAGGGACCACTATGACCCACAACCCCACACCCCCAACCCCCAACGTTGTCCATACAGCACCAGGGCCACAGCACACTCGCCTAGCCCCCATATATAGCACGCCTGAGCCCCAGGAGCCGCCCCACGCACGCGACAATCTGAAGGGACTACAAACGACTCGAGCGACTATGACCTGGCGCCTGAAACAACACCGCGGCTACCTGTACCGACACCACAACTGGCACTACGGCAGTCGCAGCGGCAGATCAAGCCCCCAGAGAGACTAAATTTGTAATTCTGTAAACATCGTTCCACCCACCTCACCCCCGCCGGACTCTTTTTTTAAACAAGGGGTGAATGTGGTAAACCACTGTTAGCTTATTACCTGTATATGTGACATGCTTGGACACATCCCTGGCGACCCTACCCGAGACTCCTCCCCACACCCCCCCCCCGGTCCAGGTATAAAGGTGACTGCTCCCCACCCCCCTGCCTCAGTCTGGACCAGTTCATCGGCATGGATGTGCTCCAAGTCTTTTGCTAATAAAAGCCTATTTGTTCTTGCAAACAAACTAGTCTTTGCTCGATTGATGGTGCATCAATATTCAATTGTGCTGCTTTTTTTTTCAATGCAGGCAACAAAACCAACACTTGAGATCGTGGAATTTTAAGCGCAAATTATTTTCAGTGCAACTCAACTTTCCACTATCTTTTGCGCTAATTAAAAACAAAACATTGGCTAGAAGTTGGACCTGTCACAACACTGGCCAGGACTCTAAGATGAGTTAATCACCATTTAGAATTCCTGCGAATTGTGGCTGTTTGCAGTCCTTCAGCATAACTGGGCAATGATTCTGTGTATATTTCTTTTAAGTCATTTAAAATGGGGTGACTCACAGATGGCAGCGTGAATAGACCCTGAGTAAAACTGTTTATTATTTGAGTGATGAACCCATTTAAGCAGTATTAGTCAAACGACACCCAGTAGCCATGCTTCAATAAATCAAGAAGCGATTTTCTTTTCTAAAAAGTGCTTTAAAATGCTATCCTATTGTGCAGGTTTGTGGCAAATTTTATACTTGGTGATATGCAAATAAGCTTGAGCAGAACCTCGAGACGAAGAAAACTCTTAAAAATGGGCACTTGCTGCTTCATTGACACCTTGCCCTTCCAACAACCTTGTGGGTAAAACATTAAATTTCCACTTGCGAGTGTAAATGTAACTGGGCATGCAGCAAGATGCCTCGCTGCAGCAAGCTGTGTTCTATTATAAATAAAGGGCTTTCGGAGTGCTGTTCCTTCATCAGCTGAATGATGAAGGAGCAGCGCTCCAAAAGCTCGTGATTCCACATCAACCTGTTGGACTTTAACCTGGTGTTGTGAGAGTTCTTACTGTGCCCACCCCAGTCCAACACTGGCATCTCCACATCATTATAAATAAAAACGGAAAATGCTGGAGGAACACAGCAAGTCTGGCAGCATCTGTGGAGAAAGAAACAGAGTTGGGCTTGTAGTGCATATGACTCTTCTTCACAGCTTTGAAACGTTAACCCTGTTCCTCCCTCCCAAGATGCTGTCAGGCCGACTGAGTTTTTCCAGCATTTTCTGTTTTCGTTTCAGATTTCCAGCACCGGCAGTATTTTGCTTTTGTTTTGGGGTTCCATTATAGCTGCACTCATCTCAGCCTATTGCTGGTATGACTGATGTCTCTGTGTTGTGAAACGATTCAGACTTTGATTGCTATCTCGGTGCTCCATGAGGTGACACTAAATGCAACTTATTTTTTCATGCCGAAACACCTGACTGGAGAAGCTTGCGATTTCATTTTTTTTTCCATTTCCCTTTGTGACAGTGGTTTTCTTGGGTCATCAAAGGTGCCAGAAGTGAACAATAGAATGTGAAGAGTTAACTGTAATGATATTCTTCAGGAAAATATCAGCAGATAGGCAGGCTGTTGTACAATGTACTTCTGACCACTGGATGAACAGGCAAAGGGAGAATGCAGAGGATATTAGCCTTCCTTGTGTTTGCTTTGTTTTGACAGCTTGAGGGCTCTTAAAATTTCAAGTGTAAATTGCTTCATTATTGAGAAAAATGAGGTGTAAATTCTTCCAGCGCAGAGAAGATTCTTCCAAGATTGCAACTGAATACTGATTGGTATTGCAGCAGATTTAACAATGCTCATTAAGGAATGAGGCATAATATGCTGGATATCAGTAGTAATGTGTAAGGAAATCTATGTTTCGCCGGCTCTAGAGCAAGTGCAGAGAGCAGAGTGGGGGCTGACAGCGACCGATTTCTTGTTGTCAGTGCATCTGTGACACTACGCCATGGAGGTGAGGGCCAACATTGATACGAGTGCAAAATATGGCAGGAAGACAGGCCATGCATGGTTGGTTTTTGACATTCTTTTGACAGTTGCACGGATCAGGCAGTGCCCTGCTTGGTTGTGTGGCTCAAAACAAAGACCACGGGACCTGGTTCAGCATGAAAATATGAACCCATGTAAACCGTTTGTAGTTGGAGCTGGAGAAGTGGCAGAAGGTCAGCAGAGGGCTGCCTCCATGCACCCTGATGAGCTGCCATTCTGCTGACCTGCTGAGGGGGCTGGGGCTCTGAGAGACCCTGGGTGTCATTGATAGCTCGGTGCAGCTGGGAGTAGGGGCTCAGGAAGCCCTGGAGCAGTCGTGCTCTACTCAGTGCAGCTAGAGAGTTGAGTGTTTAGATGCTGGGATGCAACCTTGTGAGTCCAGTGGGATGCAGCCTCAGGAGAAGAGATTGAGTGACTGGCAGACGAGCGGTCATTGGGGCAGATTGAAATGGAGCTGCTGTTGAAGGAAACCAGAGTCTAGATCCTTGAAAGACAGGAGTTGAAATACCTCGTAAGAAAGACAGAGGCCGGAATTCTCCAGCCGTCCACGTCAGCGAGATTCTCTGCTCCCTCTGCAGTGAACGGAGATTTAGCTGAGCGCAAAATTCTCCATCCTTGCTTGCAGTGACAGCAGGGAGAAATACGGCCCTAGTGTTGAAGGAATTTGGTGATCACTGTCGTCTGGGTAGGTTGCAGTGAAGTCTGTGGGACCTAGCTTACCTACATCTGCCATTTAATGTGCAGTCTCTAACAATCCAACCACCCAGGCAGATCTTTGAACAGGTCACTTGTCTGCCTTCATTTTATTTTATTTTTAATTTAAAGACACAGTCCCAAAACATAACAATCTTCTAAACCTCATAATTGCAACAGCCCGGGTTTGAGCTCATGATATTGCCTTATCGGAAATCGCAATAAAATGATGGCCCACCTTAGCCAAAGTGTCCAGACTTTCCTTGCAGTATGTAATTATTTCTCAGGTGATTCTAGAATTTGTCTCACAGCATGTCAGCACCCAAATGCACTTGATATTTTGATCATACTTTGTGTGAGGAATGATTTCTGGATATTAGTACTAATTTTACCTTTTACTGTTCTAAACATAGCATTTTGATTTAAATTAATATTTGAAATTTGCCATTTCTGTACCACTTGCAATTTTGTATTTATATTGTGCCTCCTGTAAGATTGCTTCTTAGATCTTTTAGGGATAAAGAGCTCAGGTTTTTATAGGTTTCCCCATTACTGGACTGGGAATCAAGGCTTTTACACATTTTCTGGGGTTTTGAATCTCTCCCTTGTGTCTTAGTGTACAAAACTAGACATGGTACTCAGATGTGATGTGACCAGAGCAATATATAGTCTGAATATGACTTCCAATGGTATGACTATGGAATTGACAATTCTGTTGGCTTTGTTAATTGCTCCTTTGCATTGAATGAACTTTTTGAGCAACATATCAATTAAGAATCCTAGAATTCTTTCAAACCATCTCAGCATCATTCATTGGGCGCAATCTTACTGGCTGTTCACGCCATGCTCCCACTGCAGTGAAGTTGGAGAATCTGGCACCCAGCCAAATCCCCATTCACTGCAACAGGATGGGAAAATCCCGCCGGTATGAATGGCTGTAATGTTCCGGCCATTGAGTGTGTGTACATGTTATAACTATATTCTGTTCTGCATTAAGTTTCACTTGCTAGTGAACTGTCTTCTTACCTGTTTGCCCAGCTCGTGCTGTAATTTGTGATCTTCCTTCTCCGGTTGCAATGTATCTCTTAGTTTGCAAATTTGACTAAATTATTTTTGGAATTTGCATCCAAGTAGTTAAAGAGAATTAGAAACTGTTGGAGTGAAAAACGCACTAACTGAGATCTCCTGCTCTCTACTCCCTCCATTTGCCGCCGGCACCATTTAGCTCCTCCAATATGACTAAATTACCTACCCATTGGGCGAGATTTCCCACGCAAGTGATGCGAACTGATGCATTTTGGTAAAAATAATGTAGGGAGGAGCTATACGATAAATGGAAGAACCATAAAGGGTGTAGATACGCAGAGGGACCTGGGTGTGCAAGTCCACAGATCCTTGAAGGTGACGTCACAAGTGGAGAAGGTGGTGAAGAAGGCATGCTTGCCTTTATAGGATGGGGCATAGAGTATAAAAGTTGGGGTCTGATGTTGCAGATGTGTAGAACGTTGGTTCGGCCGCATTTGGAATACTGTGTCCAGTTCTGGTCACCACACTACCAGAAGGACGTGGAGGCTTTGGAGAGAGTACAGAGGAAGTTCACCAGGATGTTGCCTGGTATGGAGGGGCTTAGTTATGAGGAGAGATTTGGTAAACTGGGGTTGTTCTCCCTGGAAAGACGGAGGATGAGGGGAGACTTAATAGAGGTGTATAAAATTATGAAAGGCATAGATAGGGTGAACGGTGGGAAGCTTTTCCCCAGGTTGGTGGTGACGTTCACGAGGGGTCATAGGTTCAAGGTGAAGGGGGGGAGGTTTAACACAGATATCAGAAGGACATATTTTACACAGAGGGTGGTGGGGGCCTGGAATGCGCTGCCAGGCAAGGTGGTGGAAGCGGACACACTGGGAACGTTTAAGACTTATCTTGATAGCCATATGAACGGAGTGGGAATGGAGGGATACAAAAGGATGGTCTAGTTTGGACCAGGGAGCGGCACGGGCTTGGAGGGCCAGAGGGCCTGTTCCTGTGCTGTATTGTTCTTTGTTGTTCACAAGCCACCGTGAAACACGCGGCGGCGGAGGTGGCCCACAATTGACTAGTGGCAGGATCTTCTGGTCTTGCCATTGTCAATGGGGTTTCATGTTGAATGCATCCCTCGCCATCAGGAAACCCACAGCTCGGCTGCACCGTTGGCAGGTCTGGAAGACCCCACCGGCGTAAATGGCCGGAAAATTCCGTCCATTGTTTACTGTTCTTCAGTCAACTAATTTTCCATTTCTAATGTTTCCCCGACTCCCTACGATACTTGAGCTTAACTAATAGCCTTTTATATGGAACTTTCTTAGGTATTCTAGAAGCCTCATACAAGAGATCAAATTGCTCATCATAGCCTACTTGCCATGTCAGTTCTTCAAAAATGCCAAAGAAATTCGTCAGGATGTATCTGCTTTTTTAACACCATGGTGATTGCTGTTAATTGTACTGATAGTCTTGAACTTTGTGCCTGATCATTGCCATTATTTTATATGGGATGATAGAACTTTTTATTTGTGCCATTTTATGGCATAATTTGTAAATCTCTAAAGCTGTGCAGTAATAATATCAAGTAGTTTTACAATATTGCTGGAAGCAGAACAAATTAAAATTTCGTGCTCTTTTTATAGTGTTGCTAACACACAGTGATCAGAGGAAACCTTCCCCCATCTTAAAATATTTGTCACAGTGCTGAGGACCTGACAGATACCATTTTAATTAAAAGGAAAAGTTCAGCGGGATTAAACATAAACTGAAAGAAAGGAAAATAACTCAAATCAGTCTACATTTTTGCATTTATATTACCGGGCACGGTGAAGTATTTGTTTTTGTGTGGTGATGTTTCACAGCTGTCAGGAAGCCAGATGAGTCCATAATGATTGTTTGTAACTGAATCAGATGCTTTAGTATAATCCCCACCTTGGCTGTAATACTTTTGTTGTTGACAATGGGACAGATGTTGCAGTTCCTGCACCTGGACCTATTGGATCACTTGGGCACATTGAGTACAGGAAAAATCAGGCAGCGTGAACCACGTGTCCTAATGGGGCCAGCCTGATTTACAGTCCAACAATTTAAATTACAGAGTACTGAGTGGGTTGCCTTCAGGCATGTGCTCCTCTGAACTGAATCCTTCTGGATTTACTGCATCCAGGTGATCCAATAGCCCCAGGCACAGGAACATCTGCTGTGCAACAGTGATAAATAATTCATTAATGCAAAATTCCTTTCCCTGTTGCACAGATTTACGCTTTTTAAAATTGTGGATTGAGAAATTTCCTACAAATCCATTAACACATTAGTTACTAATAGCCACCAAAATGATTTGACACATTCAGAAGCAATGGTACTGCTCGAGCAATAAGCACATTAAACTGTGCAATCTCTAATCAAGGGATGAAATCAATCAGTTTTCGATTTGTGACAAAGAATAGAGAATGCTGGAAATACTCAGCAGGTGTGGCAGCATCTGTAGGGAGGGAAAACAGAGTTAACGTCTCGAGCCCACTTGATTCTTTGTCAGAACTAAAAGAGAGAGAAAATGTGTTGGATTATGTACTGTTTACGAGTGGCGCAACAGCTCGAACAGTGATTTGTGGGAGCTAGGAGAGATTGCCACAAAGATGTAGCAAAATTAAGAACAAGAGACAGATGTACCAGGGCTGGCGGGGTGAGAGTGTGCGTGCGTGTACATGCGTGTGCGCATGATGGATGTTCCCATTTGTACTGGCCAAAAACATCTGTGACTGTTTTCTCAGTAAAGTCTAAAAATGGTGAGGAATTCTGTCCACAAACTCAAAATGTTGCCTGTAAAGTCACGATTAAACATTATGGCCAGAACTCTACCACCTCGCCCGCCATGGAATTGGAGCAGGCGAGGGTCCAACAACGGAAATCTCCATTGATCTCAGGTGGGAAATTTCAGTCTTGCCCGAGCAAGGCTGTAAAATCCCACCCTATATTTACATATCAAAACAATTTCTAAGCATTTATTAAGTCACCTGACATTCTAAATCAATAAACCTCTCTGTACATGCTCTGCCTCCAAGGAGAGTTAATTGAGGGGAATGTCTTAAATTTGCCGTTATTTGCCTGTTAGCATTCTTTCAAAAGCATTCCTACCTTTTTGAGGAGCAGATTTATTCTAAAGTACTGCTGCAGAGCTCAACAGATTGGTATTTGGGTATATGTGCAACACATCTCTGAGACAAGGAATACTTCATAGAACCTTTGTTCAGAACAATTTAGCTTCACTGGAGTACGTTTTTCATCTTGGAATTGTTTTTTGCCTATGCATTGCCCTTTACATTTAACTCAGATGTTATCATGCAGATTATTGCACATTGTCGAGAATATTATACTACAAAAATCGGAAGTGGAAAATAAATTAAATTAAATATTCAATTACTTTTTCCCCCAAAAGTATTTGCTCAAAGATAACAATTTTTACAGTAGACCCAGTCTTCTAGAGGATTCTGAAATCATTGTGTCAAAAGGACATGATAAATTAGAAGGATTTAAGATTAACTGATCTCCATAGGCTGGCTGGAATATTCATGCAGTTATAAAGATCATTCAATTTTTTTTCAGAACCTGCTTTGACACCCTGAAGAAATAATTCTGAAGTTTAAATTCCATAGAACAGGAAACAAGCAAATGCATTACTTATTTTTAAAAGATCAAAAACTTGACCCAGTCAGTTGAGGCCCTTCAGCTGAACATCAACAAGAGAAAGACTTGAATCTATTCTGAAGTATAGGCTGGGGGATTATCTCTGTAGCAATGATTGAAGAAACAGCCAGTTTTGATATAGAAGAGAAAATTTTACATGACAAGCCTCCTCAAATTATTTAAGAATAATGCATATCAGCTTATGTTCACTTTCAGACAGCTTCTCGCAATAGGCCACGTTAAATATTGCATTTTAAATTAAAAATTACAGGAAATTAGGGTGATATGTGAAATTGAAAAGAGGATGTGATAAAACACGAAACAGGGTATTAATAAGTTGTATGGGGGATTTTTTTTGCAAGGGGTCTCTCGAGGAGAATTTTTTTCTGAGCTTTGTTGGACTCCTATTCCTCTGTCAGACTGGCACAACACCACTCCAACATTGTTCCTGCCAGTTCAGGCAGGCATGATGTGGAGATGCCGGCGTTGGACTGGGGTGAACACAGTAAGAGTTTTAACAACACCAGGTTAAAGTCCAACAGGTTTATTTGGTAGCAAATACCATTCGCTTTCGGAGCGCTGCTCCTTTGTCAGATGGAGTGGAAATGTGGGCGGAACCATTGATGTACCCATCTTGGGGATAGAGTGAGCAGCAGCTCTCCTCTACTCATTTGCTTGGTGGACCAGAGCACAAGAAACATCAGGAACCAGCAGTGTGTTGGATGGTGGCATTGTGGGCAGAGTGAGGATGTCATTGGAAATCAACTTATTACATGCTTATAACAGGCATAAGCAAAGTTATAAGTATCACAGATGGACAGTGCAGGGGATGTTGGGGTGAGAATAGAGTTGTCACAATATCAGAGAATGGCTTTTGCAGTTATAATTCTTGTGGTCTTAGTGTTATGAATGGAAATGAGAAGGAGTGGTTGGGGAGGTAGAATTGTCTACCTCCCCGACCAGTGCAGTGTTTTGTGAGGAAAGATTGTGAAGATAGGGTATTAATTAGAGGAGTTAAGGATGAGTGTCTGAAGAAGGAGAGTTAATAACTGCAGCCTTGGAAGGAGTGGGGACAATACCCTATTGATCAGGTCAGCGAGCATGTGCTTAAAAAGATGATAATGGATGGTCAGATAATCTAAGGGGCAGAAGTTCACATAATAAAGCATTTACAACACTAAATCTCCATTGTTACAGCAGCTATCAAAACATTGCCCGCATCCAATTGTTAGCTCAGGTATTTCTATTCAAAGTATTCTACTATTGATACCAATTCAGCACTTTTGGGAGAATCGCCCCCCACATTTCCACTTCCAACAGATCCAGTTTTTGCCCATAAATGAAAGGGTTGGGCATAAATTTGATTTAATTTGATTTATTATTGTCACATGTATTAACATACGGTGAAAAGTATTGTTTCTTGCACTATACAGACAAAGCATACCGTTCACAGAGAAGGAAACGAGAGAGTGCAGAATGTAGTGTTACAGTCATAGCTAGGGTGTAGAGAAAGATCAACTTAATGCAAGGTAGGTCAATTCAAAAGTCTGATGGCAGCAGGGAAAAAGTTGTTCTTGAGTCGGTTGGTATGTGACCGCAGACTTTTGTATCTTTTTCCCGATGGAAGAAGGTGGAAGAGAGAATGTCCGAGGTGCGTGGGGTCCTTAATTATGTTGGCTGCTTTGCCGAGGCAGCGGCAAGTGTAGACAGAGTCAGTGGATGAGAGGCTGGTTTGTGTGATGGATTGGGCTACATTCACGACCTCTTGCAGTTTCTTGCGGTCTTGGGCAGAGCAGGAACCATACCAAGCTGTGAAACAACCAGAAAGAATGCTTTCTATGGTGCATCTGTAAAAGTAAATCTGTAAATGACAAGAGAGGGAAATCTCAAACTCAGTGGAGTCATTTGAACTTTGTGCTGAATTCAAACATACAACATTTTGTCTGTTGCAAGGGCTTTAACCTATAGTGTGGCAATGTAAAGCAATGGAGTGGACATAAATACCCTTGAAGGGCAGATAATTTCTGTATAACTGTCATGATCTGAAAATTTTAAATCCTGTGCTTTTTAAACTTAAAAATTAGAACAGGCTGCAGGTGTCACTGAGAGTTTTTTTAAAAATCCCTTCAGCTGTAGGTTAGAAAAAATGAGTAGGATCTGATCATACAGTTGTAATTGAGTTATTCAGCATTTCACAAACGGCTATTATTGTGGCATCCAAATGCTTGGCAGAATTTCAAAAGCTACAATTACGTTAACAGCAGGTTCTGATCAATAATTTAAAGAGAATCTTAAAGGATCAGCTGTATTTGCTGTGGAGTCTGAAGAGAAAGTTGTTTTTAGAACAAATTAATAATTTAAGAAGATTTAGGAGCCAAAAATGGGTTTATGAATGGAAGTTTTTTTACTATCAAGTGTATAGGAGTAAGACCTGTATTAGATTGTTAGATTTTTTTTTCACCTTCACATGGCTCTTAAAATCTGTTGATAATGAATAAGTGGCTGTGTATTTGGCATGGAGGATGGATGGAGAGTGAGGAGGTGTGAGCAGGGCCAGGGAAATAAATCACAGGCTCTAGTTTTCTCCTCTTTGCAGGTCCCTTATTGATACCCACCCTCCCCCCCCCCCCCCCCCCCCCCATCCCACTTAACACTTACCCTCAATCATGCACGATATTTTCTTCCTCATCAATCAATCTGACAATCACAAAGGTACCCATTGTTGGCATCTGGTTATAAATATAATCCAATATGTATGTAGCATGAGTCATTAATACTAAGAGCAGCAATGACATAATGCAGTGTTAGTTTGTGTGATTCCAATAGGTGACCCCACCATGACTGTTAAACAAACCAGTGAGTACAAATTTCATTAATCAGTGCAATATCATTAATTTGACAGGACAATATGCTGTTAGCTATTTACAACACTGCATGCAGATGATAACATTGATTTCACTGGTTGGCTAAGCATTCATTAATGTGTTCTGCACTTTGCACCATATCAACTCGGTTTAGTAAATGCATGTTTGGAGGATAGGTTCAATGTTTGCAATCCACATAAACTGCACAGGATCTTTTCCATTTTGTAGAAGAATTAGAGGGCCTACTTTTGCCTAGGAACACGATATTCAACGTAATTATTTCATGGAAAAGGTGTAATTAGATTCTGTGTATCAGTAATCTCACACAGGAAAAAGATCCAATGATTCCTGAGCAATAATGTGGAATGATTGAACAACATTAGGCTTCACTGTCAATGGGAAGCATTGGTGTCCTCTCGTGTCTCTGTGCGCTACAACATTTAAGAAGCCAGAGGACAAAAACTGAATGGTTCATAATTGTATCTGTATTTTCTTGATCAGCAAGTCTGAAGATTCTGCTAGTTGCTGCTTCTTCCTATATTTTTTCAATATCTGCTATATTACACAACTGTACAACAATTTTTCATTTCTCAGAAAACTAATAAAAGCACCAAGATAGAGGGGGAAAATAGGTAAGTGGAAAAAGGATAAGATTGAAGTCAATGGAAAAGACTCTTGAGAATCATTTGAAGGATAAACCAGGTTAAACTCTGGACCATTAAATACAGGCAATTTCACTCCACAAACCTGCTTACTGTAAACTTCCATCAGCAATAAAATAAACAGAGCTACAGCTATGATCCCATCCTCTGTTTGCAAGATAATTATGAATGACACAGGGAATCTAGCCCAGCTAATCTTCTAATCTCATCCATCCAGAATGATGTACAAACATACATATTAGGAGCAGGAGTAAACAATTTGGCCCCTCCACTATTTGATAACAATGCCTGCATTTTAACAGTGACTACAACTCAAAAGCAGTTAATTGGCTGTAAAGCAATTTATGACAGTGTGAAAGGTGCTGTATAAATGTAGCTTTTGTCTTTTGTTCATTACAGTTGCGTGCAATAGGAAGAGTGACTAACAATGGTGAAAATAGATGCAGATTTCCTAAGAATAATTAATCACAGAGAAAACAACTGATGTTACTGCAAAGTGGCTGCAAAGAAATTGCTACATTTACAAAACAATACAACTCTAGACAATACAGCCTTATCATTCTGACTTCTCTGGTGCCAACTCACAATTTACCATATATGGCATCTGCCCCTTTTATGTTAATTACACAATTCCTAGATTTGTCAGCAGCTTGGGAAAATAGAAATTAAATTGTTGATCTGAATTTTTCAAAAAGCGATGCATGTTATATAAATTCAGTGCCGCCTAACTCAAGAATTGGATTGCTTCGTCTTTCTCCAAAAGCAACCATTTGATTTATGTTGTACACTGTGAATTTATAGCCAAAAAATTGAAAAGTGTCATTGATAAATTGAGTCCAACAGCAAAAATGTCACACCTACGCCCACCCTACCCTTCAATCTCCCCTTAATCTCAAACTCCTCAACCTTCCCCTCAGCTCTCCAACACCCGAATCTACCCCTCCATCCCTAGAACAGCCCTCCATCCTCCCGCTGACCCTTCAACACCCCCAAACTTCCTCCCCCACCAGCCCGCTCCCCCGCCCCCCAAGCTCGGCCCAACAGCATCCAAATGGCTATTAAATAGAACTTTTACTTTGTGTTTTCCAAGAACACTCTCAGTTACTGGGCTTTTTAGCAGCTTAGTGGTTTTAAGGCGAGTCTTTCAAGAAAAAATTGGAATCATGAAGCTGCCAGAAGCTCAGAAGCAGCAGTGCAGCAACTCAGTAAAATTTACCATATTAGAAACATAGAAACATAAAACATAGAAACCCTACAGAAGGCCATTCAGCCCATCGGTTCTGCACCGACAACAGCTTTGAAAAAAAATCAAAACTCTCCGAATGACAGTTTTGATTGTTTTTAAAGTCTGTCTTTCAGGTCAGCAGCTCTGCCTCTGGCAGCGCAGGCTGGGAAACAACAAGAAACTCCGCTTAGAGCCACAAGCCCAGGGTGCTCTGGGCCCCAGTGTTTGGCAGCATCTGCATCCCCTCACCCGGGCTCTGAGTGCGAGGGGTGAGGGCTAAAGGGCCTGGCAGTTTCTGAAATAAAATCCCAGAGAACCAAGAAAGGCCTTCTAACCAGCACCCCTCGGCTCTCACCCATGGCCACTGAGGTTCTGCTACTGGGGTCAGTGACCATGACTCCATACCTGAGGCATCCACCACCAAAATCCTTCCCCCCTCCTCCCCCCCTCCCTCCAGCTCCCCCCCCCCCCCCCAGCTCCCCCCCCCCCCCCCCCCCCCATTCCCAGAAGCAAAACATTGAATGATTTGGAGTAATTCGGTGACTCAGGAGTTTTCCCAACTTGGGCGACCAACCTCAGTAGGGAAAATCGAGCCCCTACTGCTAATTTATGGTGGTGGTAGGAATGGGGATAATAATCTCTCAGATATTTAATTATGTAGCCTGGAATTTTACCAGTCTGCTCGCCATGGGAATCAGAGCGGGCAAGGGACGGAGCATGGAAAGGTCCGATGATCTTGCATGGGATTTTATGGTTTTGGGACGAGCGAGACCATAAACTCCTGCCTGTTTTGCCATGATAATTTAGTTTGTAGCTCATGGATTATATGTGCTCGTGGGCTGATGAAGCACTTCAGATGAACTACCTAAAATAATTGCTGGTGCGCTCATAGGGAATCTGGAGCTATATTCGACTGACAGGACCATAAAAGATGTAACCAACTACAAAGTATGAACCATTAAAAAATATTTAATTATATTACAATGTCACTGGTAGAATGTGCATCACCAACACCACGCAGGGGCAAAATCATTCAGTCATGACATAAAAGTTGCCAAGCAAATGGTAATAATATAAGAAGATGGACATTAGTCACATTGACTAAATATATTAAATGAATTTGGGCGGCACAGTGGTTAGCACTGCTGCCTCACAGCTCCAGAGACCTGGGTTCAATTCCAGCCTTGGGTGACTGTCTATGTGTGTGGAGTTTGCACATTCTCTCTGTGTCTGCGTGGGTTTCTCCCGGATGCTCCGGTTTCCTCACAAAGTCCAAAGATGTGCAGGTTCGGTTGATTGGCCACGCTAAATTGCCCCGAGTGTCCAGAGATGTATAGCTTAGATGGATTAGCCATGGTAAATGCGTGGGGATACAGGGATAGGGCGGGGAAGAGGACCTGGTTAAGATATTCCATCAGAGAGTTGGTGCAGACTCGATGGGTCGAATGGCCTTTTCTGCACTGTAAGCATTCTAAGATTCAATTTATTTTGTTGAAGGTGACGAGGAAGAAATCTACCTAGGGAACTTCTTAGTGAATGTGAATCAGCCAAAATACCAGATGGTGGCAATTTTAGGTATTGTTGATCCGGAGCAGATCAGCTGTCATATGCAGGCACACAACATTTAAAAATACTTTGAGTGTACTCTGATATATTGTATACTTCACATAGCATATTCAAGAGCTGTAACACATGTATTAAGTATATCATATGGGCATAAAATTGATTAGTATCATTTCTTTCAGATATCAATATGGCTGGTGAACCCAAGCCTTACAGGCCCAAATCTGGTACCAAAAGGCCTCTGTGTGCCCTGTATGGGTAAGTGCATCAGTACTTTTATTACCCCTATAGAAACTGTTAACTTTAAAAAAGAAATTTGAACTTTCAGTTGATCGCTAAAAGGATGGCACAACATGATTTCGTGTTGAAGACTTTTAGTGTAACAAACAGACAAAAAGCACTATTGACTAAACAATATTTTTGTCAGCAACTTGTACATTAAACTACAGAACCTGCTTTTATCATTTTCTAATTCAGACAGAACTCAGTTCTTTACTTTCTAGGTCCAAGATGAATGACCCTACATTTGTTGACATTGAAATCCATATGCCACAGTTTTCCCTATTCGGTTTACCTTATAATGTTTCTTTGTAATTTTATACTCCTTTCTGCACTGCTAAGAATGCCAGCTATCTTTGTGTCATCAGCAAAATACATATATGTAGCTTTTTATCCCATCATCTAAGTCATTAGCAAATACGGTGAGTTCAGATACATAGAAACATAGAAAAATAGGAGCAGCTTAGGTCATTCGACCCTACTCCACTATTTAATATGCTCATGGCTGATCCTCTATCAAAACCATACTCCCACACTCTCCCCACACCCCTTGACATCTTTAAAAACTAGAAATCTATCTATTTCCTCCTTCAATATTCAGTGACTTGGCCTCCAGAGCCTTCTGTGGTAGAGAATTCTACTGGTTCACCATCCCGAGTGAAGAAATTTCTCCTCATCTTAGTCCTAAATGGCCCACCTCATATCGTGAGTTGTGATACCACACCAGCGACACCTCAACCAGAACAGTCATTGAGCAGGTGTCTTTAGACAGGTATTTTGATGCCCTGATCAGTTTGAGGCTTGCATGTTTCCTACAGTATAGCTTTGAGAGAGTGTGAGACAGAGTGGAGGTGCTGGGTTGCTTCCTATATAACTGCATTCAGTAGGCCAACTTACCATTGCTGAACATTAAAGCAGTTTGTCAAACACATGAATGAAGCAAATGAACCAAAAACATTTTTCCAACATCTGCCTACAGGCCGAGCTGTATGCCAGCAGCTTACTAACATTGCCTCTCCTAAACCATTAATTTCTCCAATCACTGCCTCGCCCTCACCACCCGACACCCGTAACCCCGTGCCCAATTCCTGCCCAGAACATTATTTGATCCAGTCCATCTATCCTCCAATGAAGAACATCTATTAAACTGACCATCATTCATACACAAGGCACCTGGCTTGGCCGAGTCTACATTATTATTGAAAATGAAGTATTTGAGAAATCGTAAGCATAACTCAAGTCTTTCCACTTCATAGCTTTGCATGCCTGGGTTCCAACATTTCTATTAGTGTTTGAACCCTTTGCTAGGAGTGCAGGCATGATTTATTTCAGTTGTCCAAACATGCTTTTAACTGATGTGCCGAGGGCCAGTTATTTAATAACCTCCAGTGACCTATAATTCTTCAACTTACTTCATGGATAGAAAGAACATTTTTAATATAGTGTGGCTCAAGCAGCACAGTCAGAGTAATATATTGATGGATTGTACTAAATATTTATGGCACAAAATCTCTGATTTCTTTTCATAGCATTAACATTGGCAGCCTTTGGAAAATCATGTAGAAGCCTGGCGTTGCCCTAGTTTTGGCTCTTACATTGTGTTTTCATGATGCTGAGTTCAAAATCCTGGGGGAAAGGCTATATTTGAATATTTATGTACAGAGGACAGGAATTATGTTAGCCACGTCAATTAAGTTATTGATATAATTCCAATGTCTTCATAAACAACTGAATTATTAATGCCAGCCAATTAAAATGCCTCTGGAAATGGGAAGAAAAAATGATGGTAGTTACTCTTATTATAATAAAGATACTTTTCTGGATTACATCTAATACAAAATCAGATCATAACACATAACATACAATAAACTCAAGGAAATATGTGCTTGGATGACTGTATAATGTTTTTCTCCTGAATGAGTCATTAGTTCCCTGCCTTGTTCATTTGATTTTACTATGTAATATAACACAAAACATCTCTCTCATATATTTGCACCTCTATGTGTCTGCATAATTTAATTTTCAAGTAGATCTTTGTGTCTAATCTACACAATGTGGTGAATGCAAACATGGAATTCTTTGCACCTCAAATTTGAAGAAACGTCTTCTGTTGTCTCATTTTTTTATTCATTCGTGGGACATGCACATCGCTGGCTGGCCAGCATTTATTGCCCATCCCTAGTCGCCCTTGCACTGAGTGGCTTGCTAGACCATTTCAGAGGGCAGTTGAGAGTCAACCACATTGCTGTGGCTCGGGAGTCACATGTATCCAGACCAGGTAAGGACAGCAGATTTCCTTCCCTAAAGGACATTAGTGAACCAGATGGGTTTTTGACAATGGTTTCATGAGGAGATTCTTAATTCCAGATTTTTTTTTCAAATTCTACAATCTGCCATGATGGGATTTGAACTCAGTTCTCAAGAACATTAGCTGAATTTCTGGATTAATAATCTGCCGATAATACCACTAGGCCATTGCTTCCCCGGCAATAAAAGTTAAGCAAGGATCAATACTATTTAGTTCCCATTAACAGACTCATTTTTCTCTTAGTCTCTTTCATGGGGGTAGGAATTGGTTTGAATTTCGCCCATCTCAGACATAAAACAGGCACCAAACGGACCAATTTAGCAATAGATGACTTGTATAATATTCTTGGTCTCATTTTGCAAACACAGAATATTTGCAGTCTGCTCAAGTAAGGAAAATATTAACATTCTTGGAACATCTCTTACTGCAGGCTGCTTGCCATGAGGTCTACAAGAGAGAGCAAGATCATGAGACATTGCATCACTTGGATCTCACACAGTTAGAAATAACCCATTATAATAATACATTTTCCCCCCCCAAGGCTCTGACTCCCCTATTATACTGAAGTCTCCGGGCCCGCTAGTCTCTCGCCTCACCAGGATTCATTCACTCCAGCGGTGTTTACAACAGCCCTCCTCTGGCCCTGCCCCGTTGACACAGTCCACCAGGCATCAGGCAGTGCCATGGGGCAGGGCCAATTGGGGCAGGGCCTACGGCGGGAGGTGGTGGTAAGAGGTCCCGCTGCCACTCAACACTTATGATCAGTGACAGAGGGAGGGTGGACAGCGATCGCGGCTGGCTGTGTGGGTGGGGTGGTGGGGGGGTGGGGTCGGCCTGCCGGGGCTCTGCTCTGACAGATCGGCGCATGCGCAGTGGCCCACTCAGCACTATGCTGCCAGTCTCTCCAGCGGGAATAGGCCCCATCCCCTGATTTTCAGCACCAAGCTCGCTCAGGCACTCTGGAGTGTTCAGAGCGTGGGGGATTCATTTTGAAAATCCTGCTTGAAAAAAACAGTGGGAGTTGCTCCAGTTTTAACGCAAATTTGGACTTAGAATTTTTTTGGGAGAATCCCAGCTCACATCTCTGGTCCATTTGGTTGTGCAGATGACAGTTGTGACTGTGTAGGAGGTTGCTTCTGTGTGGCAACTAGTGCATGTGTGCTCTCGCTGTACCATTATTTGTTCAGATGAGGTAGGAATATAGATCTATGTTGTCTATTCAACCACTTGTCCACAGCGAGTATGGTCTCAGATCCAAACTGGCTCTCCTAGTTAGAGGTCTGGCAGGTTACTTGCTTTGTAATGTTTTCATAGTTCCACATCTGACTGGAATGTTTCTCATCCTCTCTCTCCCTCACTTCGTCCAAGTCATCAGCTCGTACACATGGCATGAGAGTGCGTGGGAGAGTAGGGAGTTGAGTTCTCAATCTTCTTCCCATGAGGAGTTCACAGAATGCTAAGCATTTTGGAGGGGAGTTGAACTATATCTCAGAAGTGCAAGTTCGATGTCTTTATTCCTCTTTAGCAATGCTTTCACTGTACATACTCTTTCAGCTACAGCACTAGCTTGAGAGTATCTTGATGAATGGTTAGTATAGACAAATCTATATGATGTTTGTGGTGAACCATCGTTGGTTCCCACCAGGTAGTACTGAGCCAGGGTCTGGCCAGTACTATGAGTCTGCATATATGTTGCTGTTGGGGTTAGGGTTGGGTTGTTCTACTTGTTACTGTTGGGGTTAGGGTTGGGCTGTTCTACCTGTATTATAGTTATTATGGTACATCCCAGTCGGGCTCCACCTCCTGGGAGAGGTATAAAGGTCACTGCTCTGACTGGGACCCCTCAGTCTGGAATCGTGTACTATACATGGTAGCTTTATTGTAATAGTAAATAAAAGCCTTTATTTCCTTGAGCATCTCTAGCCTCGTGAGTTATATCGCGCATCAATGTTGTGAACTCTTCAAAGTATTTATTAGGAAACTGTGGTCCATTGTCTGACATTACAAGGTCTGGACTTCCATGTGTTGCAAATATTTATTTCAACAATGTAATAATTGGTTCAGAAGTGTCACCCTGCAGTTGCTTGACTTGTATCCCTCTTGAGCAGTAATTTATAGTGATCAAGAACATTTTAGTCTGTGTTCATCTCATGACTTTCCCATGGTCTTGATGGAAAGGAAGATGATGTCAACGGTTTTCTTGTCTCATGATGGTGAGTAGTACAAGTAACGCAGTTTGATTTAAAGTTTTAAAGTTTTTGAAGTTTATTTATTAGTGTCACAAGTAGGCTTACATTAACACTTCAATGAAGTTACTGTGAAAATCCCCTAGCATGGCCAATGCACCTAAGTAGCACGTCTTTCGGACTGTGGGAGGAAACCGGAGCACCCGGAGGAAACCCGAGCAGCCAGAGGAAACCCACGCAGACACGGGGAGAATGTGCAGATTCCGCACAGTCAGTGACCCAAGCTGGGAATCTAACCAGGGTCCCTGGCACTGTGAGGCAGCAGTGCTAACCACTGTGCCATCGTGCCTCATCTCTAATGATTTTAAGAGACCTGGCCACTATGCAGAATATCTTGGTCTGGTTCAACATTTTGTGATGGCCAAATGTCCTTGGTGCAAGCATTGTAGTATATCAAATCTCAGAACTCTCAGAATTACCAATCTCTCATTATAAACAAGTAAATCATCAACTACACTGAGGTGTCCTTTCTGTTCATTGTACTATCTGAGAATGAGATTGTGCGGCATGTGACCATCCTTTGATGTATTGCTCTCTCACCTGAGTACATCCTTCAACCAATTTCATTTAGTCACTGAGTTGTTGCTGATAGAGTTGTGATTGTTGTTGATGCAAAGATTTCAACTTCTTCAGCAAGAACTATATCACCTATATTAAATATATCAACTATATCAGCAGCATGGTGTCACATTGGTTAGCATTGCTACCTCACAGCTCCAGGGACCTGGGTTCAATTCCCGGCTTGGGTCGCTATCAGTGCGGAGTCTGCACACTCTCCCCATGTCTACCTGGATTTCTTCCAGGTACTCCAGTTTCCTCCCACAGTCCAAAAGATTTGCTGGTTAGGTGCATTAGTCATGCTAAAGTCTTCCTCAGTGTACCCAAACTTGCACTGGAGTGTGGCAACTGGGAGATTTTCACAGTAACTTCATTGCAGTGTTAATGTAAGCCTACTTGTGGCACTAATAAATCCACTTATAAACCTTGTTCAGGCCTTGCTACTGGAAAACAGGACAACCTTTGCTGCATTTTGCTGTTTTCTTGGAACATACTCTGTTCTTGCATTAAATCTCATCATGCTGAGGTTGAATCATTGTACCTGTAGAGGCATTTTTCCTAACTCTTTAGAATTTAAGAGCATCACTAAGAATTTGTGATTTGTCTCTGTTTTGAAGCAATGACTAAGAACATAATTTGCTAACTTCATCAGCCCATGTAGCAGCTAATGCTACACTGTTCAGTTTCTGTCAGTGAACAGGATGCATAGTAAGCCAGTCTAAGCTTTTCATCCATCTGTGTCTGCAAGAGTGCAGCTCCCAATCCGTAGAAGATGCATCTGCAGCAATAACAGTAGTCCTTGGTCACAGTGAGCTAAAAAAGGTAATGTATGAAAATCTTTGATTTTCTCAAAAGACCTCTATTGTACTTCCTCCCGGCACCATGTCCAGTCATAACACTTGACATAGTGGCTCATTTATGACAAGTTAAACAAGAACTTTGCAACATGGTTAACTATACCCATGAGTCTCTGAAACTCCATCACAATTACAGAATCCTTACAGTGCAGAAAGAGGCCATTCAGCCCATCAAGCCTACACCGACAACAATCCCACCCAGACCATATCCCCATAAACCCATGTATTTATGCTGCTAATCCCCCTGACACTAAAAGGCAATTGAGCATGGCCAATCAACAAAACCCGCACATCTTTAGAGTGTGGGAAGAAACCGGAACACCCGGAGGAAATCCTCGCAGACGTGGGGAGAACGTGCAACCTCCACACAGACAGACATTCTGAAGTGCTGGAAATTCCATGATTGCTCTTGCCTTCTATGGTCAATTCTGACACCAGCCTCATCCACAATATACCCAAGGAACCTGGTGTTCGTCTGCAAGAGCTCAGATTTTTTGTTAAATGTAAGACCTGCTTTCTGTAGGCATTGAAACACAGCTCACATTCTAATGTCATGCTCCGTCTGAGTGGATCCATAGATCAGGACATCTGTGACATACAACTCCAGTCCCTTTAGATGCCTGACACTGTCTAGAAGATTTCTAGCGCTGATATCATGCTGATGGGTAAACAAAACCTCCCAAACAGTGTAATGAATGTTGCAAAAAAGTTAGATTCTTCATCACAAGATCATCGAAGGGAAGTTGCTAAATGCCACTATTTGCATCTAGCTTGATGAAGAATTAACTCTTTCCCAATTTTGCTTAGCTCTCGTCGACAGCTGATGTAGGATAACCATCGCATTCAACTATTTTGTTCGGCTGCATAAATTCTGATAGTTCTGTTGGGTTTTGGCTCTGAGACCATTCCCAAGTACCATCTTGTTGGTTCTATTGCACATTCCTCTCTATTAAGACATCAGCAATCCAATAGGCGGCACGGTAGCACAGTGGTTAGCATTGCTGCTTCACAGCTCCAGGGACCTGGGTTCGATTCCCGGCTTGGGTCACTGTCTGTGTGGAGTTTGCACATTCTCCTCGTGTCTGCATGGGTTTCCTCCGGGTGCTCCGGTTTCCTCCCACTGTCCAAAGATGTGTGGGTTAGGTTGATTGGCCAAGCTAAAAATTGTCCTTAGAGTCCTGGGATGCGTAGGTTAGAGGGATTAGTGGGTAAATATGTAGGGATATGGGGGTAGGGCCTGGGTGGGGATTGTGGTTGGTGCAGACTCGATGGGCCAAATGGCCTCTTTCTGTGCTGTAGGGATTCTAAGATTCTAAGAATAGCTTCCACTTGGTCCCTGGATCTCCCTGGGGAAAGGCATATCAATATTATCTTCTATTTCATGGGCCTCGCTACTTTACAAAGACTTTTCTTTTTGCTTATTCTCTACGGGTTTCTTGCTGCAGCACATGACTTGGAAGTAATCCTTCTTTCTTCAGAAATGGCATTTGCCTTCTTTGGTCTGGCAATTTTCACATGTGTTTTTCTCTCATTCCACACCGGTTATGGTATGGTCGAGTAATATTATTAATCCAGAACCTCAGCTAAAGTTCTGGGAACCCAGGTTCGAATCCCTCCACGGTAGATAGTGGAATTTGAATTTAATTTTTTAAAATCTGTATTTAAAAATCGACTGATGACTGTGAAACCATCGTCGATTGTCAGAAAAACCCATCTGTTTCACTAATGTCCTTTAGGGAAGGAAATCTGCTGTCCTTACCTGGTCTGGCCTACATGCGAACCCAGAGCCACACCAATGTGGTTGACTCCAAGGCCAACTAGGGATGGGCAATAAATGCTGGCCAGCCAACAACCTCCATGTCTCACGAATGAATAAAAAAACAAGTTAGCTGGGGTCATCTCTCTGCTTTTAAATTTCAAACACTGCACTGAATCAGTGGTTTCTGAGATATGGTCCTCCCTTTCATCCTTATTTCCTGATCGATTTTGTTATGCTAACTCTGTGGGACATGGACTGTAGCAGTAGGAAAAGGCAGCTCACCACCACCTTATCGAGGGCTATTCGGAATAGATAATAAATGCTCACATCCCATGAATTAATAATAAAAAAACTTTGTACTCCTCACCCTTAAAACTGTTCCATAACAGATGTTGAATGTTTAAATCCACAGCGTGCACATTTTTCTTGACCCCATTATATAAAATGCAAGCAGTGACTTACTAATCTTCTGAATTTACTCAACTTATAAAGATTTTCACAATTTCAATTCCCCTCTCATTAGTCAGTGAGAAGTGTCCTGATGTACAGAGATGTTCGAGAATGGAATAATACGCCTCAGGGAGTAGTTGAGGCAGAGGCTTTTACTCCTTTTAAGAAAAATGTAGATCAACGTTTCAATAAGAGGAAGAGACAAGGCTCATGAGGAGGTGCAGCGCAGTTGGGTTAGTTTTGGATTATCATTGAAAATGGCTGGTATAGTTGTGAATGGCTAAATGTTTATAGAGGCACTCGCAGAGACACGTCTGCAGTTCTTTGTTGAGTAATTGTTTTCTGGAGCAGATACTATGCATATCTTAAGTATCTAATGTTTTACAGTCATGATGGTCTGGATTTTCATCCAGTGGAGAGGAGGGCTAGTCGGAAAAATTTCCAGCTTGGCCCATCCACTTCGGAGGGTGGGTGGGTGGTGGGGGGGAAAGTATCCACAGAGGCAGGATCTTGGTTGCTTGGGATGCAGGCCGGTGTCAGGCCAGATGAGCTGGGAAGAAATGCGGAGGCAGTCACAGGAGCTGCCAATGCCGAGGCGGGTTGTTTAAAAGACCCACCTCACTGCCGTGGGACTTTGTCCCAGTGGAAAAAAAGAGGCCCTTCAGCCCTCACCATTCACATCCCCTTGACCTCCCAAAACACTTCTCGTACCCCATCCATGCCACTTCATGCCTCACACCCACCCTCCATGTCCTCACGTGCTCCCTATACCAAACACTGCCCTTCCACCCACACCTTCAATCTGTTCATTCCCCTTATGTGCCTCTGCCTACCCACCATGGTCCCTCAGATGCCTTCTGCCATGCTTTGGCACTTCAATGCCCATTACCCCACTATATATGTTCTAGAACCAATGAGCCCCATGGTGATATATCAAAACAAAAGCTTTTGAATAAAAGTAATCCATTGATAACTTTCCCCAATGTTAAAAAAAAAACCTGGAGTGCTAGTTGATGAAAGTGTAATTTACCCAGGGTCTTTGTAGTTTCAAAAACCACAACCATGAAACCACTTAACTAGTGTTAACAATCATTGTGAAATTGACCTCAGGGATCATTGTGAAATTGACCTCAGGGCCTGAGCTGCCAATCAAGCAATGTCTCCTCAGAGATGCAGGTATTTTTTGTATTGTATTAGCTGTCTGGGTGCTCAGCCAAGTTTCATTATGTATGTTTGGCTGAGAGCCCAGACAGCTATTAGAATACTGCAACAGCTGTTTCTCAGAGGAAACCTTGTTTGATTGACAGCTCAAGTTCTCTGACCTCTTCTTTCAATTTCACAATGTTTCTTTACACAAGTTAAGTAGTTTCAAAGGTTTGTAGTTTTTGAAATTTCAAAAGATTGACACATTTACTAACTTGCAATCCAGACATTTTCAAGCAAAGGAGAAGGCTATCAATAGATTACTTTTTTCAAGGCTATTATTTTTAAACATTCCACTATTCACTATGATGTTCATTGGCTCTAGGAAGTAAAAATGGGTCAATGGCCATGGAAATGCCATAACCTGGCATAAAGGACACGAGGAACCATAGGGAATGGGGTGGAAGGGCAGAGATTGGCATTGGGTGCATGAGGGGACTGAGGGGGTTGGCAGAAGGACAGAGCTGGCATAAATTGCAGAATGGGATTTAGGGGAGGTGTAACATAGCATAAGGAACTGAGGGAGATATTTTGAACTTGTCTTTTAAAAGGTCTCCTCATGCACACTTGGGTTCACAACTCCTCAAAGGAGCTATGACCAATAGGTCTTTAGAAACCTGGGTCCTGATTCCAGATAAATAGGGAAAAATGAGGACATGGCAACCTCCAAAATGGAGCCGGCCAGGTTTGGAGTGCCAGATGCAGTCTTTACAGGAACCAACGCGCACCCTTTAAAGATACTCCCAAAAATTAGGCTGCCTAGGAATGGGGTCAGGAATCCCAGAATTGAGACATATCCGCCATTCGTAAAGGACTCCCAGGTCAACCTGGCTTAGTGAAAATCCTGGCCATAATATCCGTCACAATTTGAATTTTGTCCAGAAATTGTTGTAAGTTTGAATTGTACTCAACAGGCGCAATTTTCCCAGCCCGCTCACTGCTTGAGTAGTGCAGTGGGCCAGAAAATGTTAGCAGGGAGGCTGTAAGGAGAGACGTGACCTGCGTCCAGTCAGTCACGATTTTCCCATGTCCTTTTCTTCAACTTAATCAGCGTCACACCGGAAATCAGTGCAAGGCTGATTACAGTATGGAAATCGTCATTTCCAGATCATTCGAGAGCCTGGGATGGTAGCGTCTGGGCTCAGTAATGTTCCCCCCACCTCCCCCCACCGATCCTGCAGGGAGAGGTTCCCACCACTGGGGATTAAAGCTGGTCTCCATCAATAGGGCTGATCACCCTGCTGGTGGGGCCAGAGGCCATTGAGGCTTCCCCAGGAGGTTGGGGGGCGATGGGGGTGGTTGCCCCTTGGGCATACGCCAATCTCCTCGCTGACAGATTGGCGCATGTGCAGTGACCCGCTCAGCACGCTGATACCGGCCTCTTAAGGAGGATGAGGTCCAACCCTCCCCCTTACCAGCGTGAATCCCCACCGGCACTCTGTGGAGCACAGTGCTGGAAATCCATCCCACTAAGTGCGCCCAAAAAAGCAGATGGGAAAATCTCCCATTTTCCAGGCCAACGAGCACTTTGATTTTTTTTTCGGAAAATCGCCCCCACCATTTTTGAAGTAACTACTTGACTGTTACTTTGCTCCTTGAGTTTTCACTTCCCACTATGATTTTCAAGTACACCTTTCTTGCTTTCACGTTTTACCTGCTGCACGCACAATTCATCGAAACATCTTTTTGCGAAATCTCAAGTGTTTACTGATAGAGTGGATGAACTTCTGAAATGAGAACCTGAAATGTTCTGTGGGAGCATCAATCACACGGGCCAACTGATGGAAGCAAAGCCAATCCAAGAATATAGCTGGCTTCCTTCCACTTTGGATGTTAGTGCTGCATACCTTTAGGTTACACAGTAATGTAGTAATAGTTCTAGACAGGAAAAAATGTCTCCATCTATTCCATCTATCCACCATAACCCCCTTGATGCAATTCTCATACCCCTGAATCTCATTTGTTGACCAGAACCTGTCTAAATCTTTTTGGAAACCCATTAAGATTTTTTGGTTCCATCGTCCATCAGTCTGTTCTACATATATAGCACCTTTGGGCACAGATGTTGCTCCTGTACTTTCTAATTTATTTTGTTGTTCCTAATTTGTAAATATGACCCCACTGTTCTTAAATGTTGGACACAACTATAAAGGTTTTTTTGGATTCGGTTTGTCATGGTGACACAGTGCCCCGGCAGTGGAACGCGATCTTTCAAAATTTGTTTTATTTTCTTTATTCTTTCATGGGATGTGAGCATCACTGACCCAGCATTTGTTGCGCAACTTAATTGCCCTTGAACTGAGTGCCTTGCTAGGCTGTTTCAGAGTCAACCACATTGCTCAGAATTTATGTTGCAATGACAGTATCAGCCAGTACCTTAGTCAGTGGGTCTGGAGTCACATGTAGGCCAGACCTGATAAGGACAACAGATTTCCTTCGAAAGGAGATTGATGAACCAGATGGGCTTTTACGACAATCAATGATCATTTTCACAGTGACCATCATTGAGACGAGCTTTCAATTCCAGATTTTATTAATTGAATTTAAATTCCACCAGCTGCCATGGTGGGATTCGGACCAGTGCCACCAGAGCACCAGCACGGGCCTCTCAATTATTACTCCAGCGATATCATCATTATTCTGTCTCCCCCATTTATCGTACCAAGTACTGCACTGACATTTCCTGGGGATAGGATACTGTAATTCAAGGAGCGGTGCACAATGGATTTGATTCCTGTTTTCTGATTGGAATGGTTTGAAACATGCACATGTTTTTCAATCAGTTTTTTTGCTACTGACTGATCGTTTAATATATGGTGAACACTGAGAATTCACTGCTGTTCCAGCAGACTCCCAGTCTTGTGTAATGCAAGATGGCCTTGTGGAGATGCAACCTGAAGGAATTGGAGCCATCGTGAGGCATTCTGAGTCCTAATGAGAGCTGCAGCAGGACAAGAAGGGGTTGGGGAGGGATAGAAAAGAAAATGGTTATACAATTTATACGCGCCGGGGAGGGTGGGGTGGGGGAGGAAATTGATAGCTGAGGCACAGACTGATACTGCTGATGGAATGTAAACTCTGAGCTGAAGCCAGCTGGCACAAAATGGCACAAAACAGAGTGTTGATCCATCAGAAGGAACTCAACAGTTGTACGCAATAAAATAAAACAAGACTTACTCCAACTTATAAATCAAAGAAAAAAGGTTTAATAAAGAAACTTCATTACTCCAACACTTGAGGCCTCATCCTGGGCCATGCCAAGCTCCCACAAACCCTAGCAGCTTCTCATTTATATTGAGTCAGCTGGTCAGCTGACCACCACATCATTTTGTCATTGCTATCATAGTTTACTGGGTCAGCTGACCCTTATAGCATGTTACTATTGGTCACACTACAACAGATCCAATGTTATCATTGGTTACATTCTAACACAGAGAGCCACAGTTTGACCAGAAAAAATGGACTGGGTAAGACAATTAGGAGATGAAAAAGTTGTGCACGCCAAAGTGACTAGAAGGAATCAGTTTGCCAAAAGCATTTTCCTTCAAAACATAACTGCAACTGATGCCAGTGGGGCTGAAATGCAATAATGTGGTGACATTTGTTAGCCATGCCATACTGCTATTCTGTTCACTTAGCCACATTTTTGGTACCTCTGCAGGCAACACATCAATTAACAATATAGATAACCCTTGGAACGAAACAGAAGCAAAAAGATTAAAAGCAGAGCAGAACTTGACAACCTTATTGGTCAGTTTTGCTGCACGTATCCTTGCAGCAGATGACACAGATCTGAAACGATCTCCATGCTGAAGCAAATCTCATGAGGATGATTCCTCATTTGCGAAGTAGATTTACTGGAGCAATGATGGACAACCTAGGCTAGTGAGTGGGCCGCATAAGTAACCCTCCTTTATTTCAGTGGGGCGCAAGATTGAAATTGGGCTTGTTCACTAACCATAACCCCATGAATATGATTAAATATATTTAATATGCACCAAATTTTTCATAATGAGTTATAGAAAATGTTTAATCGGCTTCAGATGGTAAGAATAAAAGGAATATTTACACTTTGGACACAGGGCGAGCTCTGACAGTCAGTGTTGTATGCAATCAGCATGCACCTCACTTCGCTTGCCCTTGTTTTACGCATGTATCACTTCAGTCATACCAGTAGGAAAAAAACTACACAGACGGAAATCAGTGGCATGTGGCAACTCTGCGCACGGCCAATGGTCAACAAAATGTCACGTGGCCCACACTCTGAACCCAGAGTCCACAGGTTACCCACCACTGTACTAGAGACTGCAGATATGGCTGCGAGCACAATGGCAGGTTAAGATAGGCTGGGCTTGCTGATCTCTCTGTTGTGCCTTTTTTTTTTCATTTTCTACTCCTCAGTCTTCAAAGCTTACCTCCATAATTAATTTTAACATGATTTGCCAACCACCATGGGACCCTTATTGCTTACTGAGCGCTCATGAAATTCCTTGTCTCTTTCTTCCTCCAGTTGAAATCTTATAAATGTGTCAATTAATTCCATTTTGTGATAAATTAGCTGTGAATGCAGCTGTTGTATGTTCGACACAAACATTACAAGCTGTTTGAAGAAAGGAAAAATAGTTCCCAAGAAAATAAAAGTGCCAACAGGAATTAGTCATGAAGACCTTACCAAACAAGCTTAATGTAAGTTGAATAATAATACTTCAAGGATCCTAGTTCCATATGACTGAATGTTGAAATATATGAACGTACAGACTCAGAACAGAAGTCGGCCATTCAGCCCCTCGAGCCTGCTTCGCCATTCATTAAGATTACGGTTGATCTGTTTGTGTTTCTAATTCCACATTCCCATCAACCCCTGATAACCTTTGTTCATCTTCGTATCAGAAAGATCACTGCGCCATCTCGATTTCTCTTATGAAGCCCCTTTTGCACACTCCCACTGGTATATTTGTGCCTCTTACCAAAAATATCAATGTGTGTGATTGTCAAAACAGCCTCTCTGCATAATTTTCTTTGGAGGTGAAATTGAATACCAGCCATGGCATAGAGCAGAAAAGAGAGTCGGGTAAGGTATAAAACGGGTTGCTGATTTGCTGTTGCCCATCTTGCTCGATTACTGAATTCCAATTTCGCCCCTTTCTGTTCTGTAAGGCCCCAGGTGTTACTTGCTGCATATCCGTCACTACAATTGAATTCTAAGATTTGAAGTCAATATTATCATGGGATTCCACGCAATCTACACACGGCAGATTGAAATACAGCTGATATTTGCTTCTTTTCATACTTATTCAAATGAAAGACAAAGGTCTATGTTTTTCTCCGTGTGACAAAGAAAGGAATAATCCATCTCTCTTTGTTATTTTGACCCACCAACGATCACTTTATGCACGTCTTGAGGAGGAACAAAGTAAGAAAATCATGATGCATTGCTTAAACAGCTAATAAGGCAATTAAATGTGACAACCTTTGTGAATCTGGCTGTGGAGTGTGTTCTCTCTGTCTGATATGACTCCATGAAAATAGAGAAAATCCTAATTTATCCAAGAAAATCAGCTCAAGACTTTTGTGATTGAGATCCTAATATTGTGGTGTTTTATTTGCTTGACATAATTCTTATATAATAGTGAAGGTTTTGATAGATTGAGTAATGAAAAACCTATAATTGTCACTTTAAACATAATTGTGCTTGCTTGACCAAAACTACAAATTAATGTTACAGGCATTTCTTTGCAAATCGGTGCTTGTATTTTTTTTAAATTGAGGCTCCTTTCAGACCTGGCTGTTTCTCTTGTACTCTCACTTTTACCCATGCTAAATGTCTATAATGCAGTTTAGCTTGAGGATTTACAGTCCTGGAAAATTGAGTCACTGCACGATCTTGAAACCAGTGATTGCTACAGTTAATCTCCCAACCAACAGGAACCTTCAAATTCTGAGAGCAATGGATCCCTCGTCAGAATCCAGTATACAAAGGTCCTGAATTCTGAGCCTGCAGTGGGCAATTCTTAAGCTGCATGAGCAAAATCATATAACTACTCTGTTTGTATTAACTATGCCACTAACACATTGCATAAATGTAACTGAAGGATGATTCATCTCTGTGGAAGGCAGTAACTCTGTGGAAGGCAGTCGGTCAGAATTGAGTAGTGTGGGTTATAAGATTGAATAAAAATCTCTGTAGATTCACTCAATTATCTTCTGGGAGTCAGAGAAATTTCATCGAGCTTTATCTCCTGTGAGAATCACCTGTGGTTGTTTGCCAATTGAAGGAGTTTGTGTGGGCTGCGCAGAGTCCTGAGTCAGGCAAATTGATCATGCTCTGTGGAGGAATAGTTTGATGAACCAAATGATATTTTCTATTTCTGTGCTTTTAATGTGAATGTGAAAAGCAAGAACTGCGGCACAGTGGTTAGCACTGCTGCCTCACAGCGGCAGAGACCCAGGTTCGATTCCTCGGCTTGGGTCACTGTCTGTGCAGAGTCTGCACATTCTCCCCGTGTCTGCATGGGTTTCCTCCAGGTGATCCGGTTTCCTCCCACAGTCCGAAAGACGTGCTGGTTAGGTGCATTGGCCATGCTAAATTCTCCCTCAGTGTACCTGAACAGGCGCCGGAGTGGGGATGACTAGGGGATTTTCACTGTAACTTCATTGCAGTGTTAATGTAAGCCTACTTGCGACACTAATAAATAAACTTTAAAAAGCATAATAGAGATTTGACAGGAAAAACGCAGAGGAGTTTCAACCTATGATATTAATGAGTCTCAGTAAGAGGAGTTACATAAGTAGGGTAACAATGCTAAAGATCAAGTTTATCAATGTTACATCCAATGTTTCTGTAAAACTAAAAAGTGTTACCTGGATGATATTCTAATTATGGTGTCCAAAGAACAAAGAAAATTACAGCACAGGAACAGGCCCTTCGGCCCTCCAAACCTGCAATAGCACTTGAACAATAGCACTTGAATAATTTAGAAGCATTTGTTGGAAAGTCTTCCAAGCACATGGTGTGTATCAAGAAAGAAAAGTATAACTTTTTCCAGACCTCAGTCCAGTATTTGGGTCATGTTATTGATAGTAAAGGCTTATATAAAGCATCTATATAGATGGACGCTATTTTAGAGGCACCAAGTACGACAAATGTGATGCAATTGTGGTCCTTTCGAGGATTAGTAAATTATTATGGCAAATTTGCTCCTAATTTAGCTACATTATTGAAGAGATTGCATCATTTATTATGTGCAAAACAGTCATAGAATTGGACAACAGAACGTAAAAAAACATACAAGGATGTCACAGAAGCTTTGCTGAAGTATTGTTCTTTAAGTATTGTTTCATTTTAATCTGAAGCTACCATTACTGCTTGCTTGTGAGGCTTCACCTTATGGGGTAGAGACAGTCATTTCACATTAATGCCTTTGGGAAATGAATGACCAAAAGCTTTTGCTTCACCTACTCTGTCTATTGCTGAATCTAACTATGCTCAACGAGAAAAAGAAGCATTGAATATCATTTTTGGCATTCGAAAGTTTCATCCTCATTTATATGGTCATCATTTCATATTATTGACTGATCATCAACCCTTAACTACTATATTTGAGCCGTATAAAGGCGGACTTTCATTAGCTGCTCGCTGATTGCAAGGATGGTCACAGATCTTATCTGCACATTCCTACAATATAAATCATCCATCAGAGTGTCATGCTAATGCCGATGCATTATCACGCTTACATTTACCTACAGAGCAGATGCCACCGGCTGGTTTTGCTAGTATTCTTTATTTTTCACTAGTAGATCATTTGTTTGTGACAGCTTCTCAAGTTTAGAGATGTATCAGAAATGATCTTGTGATATGGTATTGAAAGGAAAGATAGTTGGAATGCATCATCCACACCCTGATTTGAAACCATGGCTGGAATTCTCCCAAAAAAGCTAAGTGCCCAATGGGTGGGGAAAAGGTAGAATTTCCCACCCGTTTTTTGGGTGTACTTAGTTTAACGAATCTCCGGCACTCTGTGCTCCACAGAATGCCTCAGAGATATTCAGGCCAGAAAGTTGGAGAAAAGGAACCTCATCCCACTGGAGAGGCCGGCAGCATGGTGCTGAGCAGGCCACTGCACATGTGCCGATCTGTCAGTAAGGAGATCGGAACATATGCACTAGCTCACCGGCCTCCCAATTGTTTCCCAACCCCCCTGACCTCCCTCCTCCCGATCGCCCGCCTACCTGACGCTGCCCCCCCCCCCGCCCCCCGCCCCTCTTCCCGGGCCAGCCCCATGGCCAATCACAATCTCCCTTCCCTCCCTTCCCCACCGATCCCATTGCAGAGTGCACAGCTGGTATCGGCCCCCAGTTGGCCCTGCCCCCCTCTGGTCCCACCCACTTGTCACTGCCCAGTGCCCAGTTGGCACTGCCTGGTGCCCAGTGGGAAGTGCCAGTGTCCCCTGTTGGAAGTGCAGGACTCCCTTCCAAAGGCGCTCAAGTGATCGTTAAATGGCAATGGGAGTGTGGTGAACCATCGTTGGTTACCACTGTGGGGTTATTCCTATGTTACTGTTGGGTTAGGGTGTTGCCACTGTGGGGGTTGTATAATGTTGTTGGGTTAGGGTGTTTACCTGTGGTAGATGTTGTTATGGCACATCCCGGTCGGGCCCCGCCTCCTGGGGAGAGGTATAAGACCCTCTGCTCAGGCGGGACCCCTCCAGTCTGAATTGGTGTACTCGTGTTAGTTAGTTCCATTGTTTGCTAATAAAAGCCTTCAATAGCTGAAGCCTTGTACCTCGTGCTTGATTGTCGCGCATCAGGGAGTTTGAGAGTTGGTGTTTGCATGTTATGCACTGACTCTCAGGATGACAAGTATAAACCGCTCACAATCCTTAAAACCCCAGCCTTAGCGATTTTCACCAGTTTGGGGAGCTGTTGCAACCAGACCAATTTGAGGTTATCATTTGTAATATAGGATGTTCTATAATAAAGTTACCTATCTTCATTTTTTATATATAATGCATACACAAAGTGTTTTTCTTCTTCCTTTTTAATAAAGTTATCTTTCTTTCCCTTTCTTTTAACCATTAATAATTGTTTTTAATAGTTCTTTTATGAAGATAGTTGTTTTCACACATTGTTTGGTATTGACTCACTCATTCCTGTTACGTCAAGAGTGTGGTTCCAAAAGTAAGTGAGACTCCACAAGGGACTCTCAACCACCCCCACCCTGCTCCCTGCCGCCCCTAACAAGGTGCAGATTTTAATTTTACATCGTAGTCTGTTACGTGAGACTTTGTCAAAGGCCTTCTGAAAGTCTAAAGAAACCACATCCACTGATTCTCCTCGGTCAACTCTACTAGTTACATCCTCAAAGAATTCCAATAGATTCGTCAAGCATGATTTCCCTTTTGTAAATCCATGTTGACTTTGTCTGATTATACCACTGCCTTCCAAATGCTGAGTTATAAAATCCTTGATAATAGCAACTTCCTTAGTACTGACGGTAGGCTCACTGATCCACGGTTCCCTGTTTTCTCTCTACCTCCTTTTCTGAATAGCAGATTTACATTTGCTACCTTCCAATCTATAGGAACAGTCCAGAATCCCAAGAATTTTGGAAAATAACCACCAATGGATCTACAATTTCCAGGGCCACTTCCTTAAGTACTCTGGGATGAAGATTATCAGAACCTGGAGATTCATCCACCTTCAATCCCACCAATTTCCCCAAAACCATTTCTCTACTAATGCTGATTTCGTTAAGTTCCTCACTAAAACTTGTTTCACTCAGAACTTCTAGTATGTTATTCATGTCTTCCTCTGTGAAGACATGACAGGATAGATTCAGAAAGAATGTTCCCAATGGTGGAGGAGACCAGAACTAGGGGTCATAGTTTGAGGAAAAGGGGTAAACCTTTTGGAACTGAGGTGAGGAGAAATTTCTTCACCTAGAGGGTGGTGATTGTGTGGAATTCACTATCACAGTATGTAGTTGAGGCCAAAACGTTGTCTGATTTCAAGAAGAAATTAGATATAGCTCTAGGGGCTAAAGAGATCAAGGAATATGGGGGGAATCAGGATATTGAATTTAATGATCAACCATGATCAAAATGAATGGCGGAGCAGGATCGAAGGGCCAAATGATCTACTCCTGCTTCTAGTTTCTATATTTCTATCTTGCTGTTTCACAAGACAGAGGAGTATTCAGCTCCGCTTCTCTTTCGTGTTTTTCTTTTGTAATTAAATCTATTTGAACTTACCAACACTAGCATGGATGCCCCACAGATTGCTAAACTTGTCAAATCAGTTCTGACATGAAGATAACAGGATAGAAAAATGATGCAGTAAGTATTTTGAAGGGAACATCCACTGAATAATAAAGAATATGCATTAATTATCTGATCATGTTACAACAATGGTGCCATTGTCCTCTCGATTGCACTCACTACTAGATAGATTTTCTGAGAGATTCACTCTAGAGATTCATTAACAGATTGACCCAGCCACCTTATACTGGCTTGGCTTGTCTGTTAATAATACAATGTATTGTGATTCATTATAGATTACCAAAGATTATAAAATGTGAATTGGATGTAGATAATCATACCCTGTAAGACAGCTTTGTACTTTGTAATTTATTTTATTTCTTTTCATTTTTGTATCAATTCTGCCTGTAAAATAAAATATCCTCCAGATTAAAAGTGGAAAAAAAATAGCAACCAATCAACTGTACAGAATATATTTTTATGTATTATTTGGTTACCATGGGCAACTCACGCATCCTTCTAAACTGTAACACTGCAATAGAAGCAGTAAATATGTTCAGAAGATTATATTGCAGTAATAAATTTTCCTGGGCATGAGAATATTGTGGGAATGAGGTAACAGAAAGGAGACAAAGAGGCAGGTAATAACCTCACAAGTGTTTTAATCCTGCTGCTCTGACATACCTTCCCCTTCGAGAAAATACTGTGTCTCAGGTTGTCACCTCCTCTTGACAGCCTGTCTGAATGTGTGAACATTCAATATTAGGAAATCTGTTTGTGAACTAAACAACAGCAGAATAAAATATGCACCTCACTGTCTGCAGTTTTTGACAATGCACATTGCAATCATGGAAAGGGTACACTGAAGAGTGGCAATGATGCCACAGTGGCACAGTTGTTAGCTCTGCTGCCTCACAGAGCTAGAGAAGCAGGTTCAATTCCAGTCTTGGGTGATTGTCCGTGTGGAGTTCGCATGTTCTCCCCGTGTCTGCATGGGTTTCCTCCCACAGTCCAAAGATGTGTAGGTTAGGTAGATTATCCATGCTAAATTGCCCCTTAGTGTTCAAAGATGTGTAGGTTAGATAGATTAGCCATGGTAAATGTGCAGGATTGGAGGAGAGGGCTTGGGTGGGAAGCTCTTTCGGTCAGTCGGTGCAAACTTGTTGGGCTGGATGGCTTCTTTCTGCACTGTAGAGATTCCATGGTTCTAAGATTCACAAGAATAATACTGACAAAGAAAGACTCAAAATTGGAACAGCAGAGTAAGTGAAGACAAAATGCAATAGAGTTTGAAATTTCTGAAAGGTTTCAAAACAGAACAGTCAAGGCAAAAAACATTCAATTATCACGAGAAGTTTATCCCTGGAAAGTTAGGAAAAAACCTTTTCACACAGAAGGTTAAACATGGAATGCTTCACCACAAATGACAATTGAGGATAAATGTCAGAATTTTACTTGGGCTCCTCAATGCCACAGTATTAAAAATGGTTACTGCTCTATTTAGGTCAGTGTCCAAAGGCTTCCACACTCCTGCTAGCTGGGTGAAGCACTTGCATGGTTCAGACAGTAAGTTCTTCAATATTTGGTAGTTTGAGTTGATTTCTGCCCTGGCGAAGACAGCAGAAGATCACAGCAAATTTAACTGCAGGGTCTCATTTAATTGCTGCCAGTTCACTGATCAGCGGGAAAATGAAGGAATGGCCAGGGCAGGGGTAGGGAGTGGTTGTCAGCAGGTGAAAATCAGGTAGCCTGTTGGATTCCAGGTACATGGTGAAGAGGGCTGTCGTGAGGGTCTCATGAGTGAGAGGGGAGGCAGTGTGGGCAAGGAGGCCTGCAACATTACTTGTAAGACCCAAAGGTCACTTCTTAATAGCACCCTTGGTGTACCTGCATCAGACAGACTGAAGTGGTTCAAGGAACTGACTCACCACCACTTTTCTTGGGAAAATAGAGTTGGGCAACAAATGGTGGCCTTGCTAGCGATGGCCACGTTCAATGGAAGAGACAAAAGAGTTAATCAGAAAGGTCTCTTCTGTTTTTGGACCAATTGAAGATCTGTTCCTGTCCAGCGAGAAGACTGCAATTGCTTTCCAATTCAGGCCTCTGGTTATAATAGGGTTCCAGTGATTTGACAGGACCTTAATTTGCATTAATTAATGACACTCCTCGCTGCTTTAGGTGGGCATCTCATTCTCCTGCAGAACCTCACAGGTTAACATTAGAAATGTCAGCATCAAGGTAACCTATTCACTATTGACAGTCCACTGTCCATTTTCCTCCATGTAGGGAGGGTTGAAATCAACCTCAGCAAACTTTGAAAGATGACCAAATGGACCTTGTCAGTTTCAATCTAGCCTAGTGGCTCAGCCCATAAGGAAAACCCTCATACACCATCGAAAATTGAAATAACTCATCATTGGATAAGGAAAACAAACACAGAATAATAAATAAATGGGACCAGTCTAGTAAAGAATCAGGAGAGGAATTAAGGGTTTTAGTTGGAGCATCTTTAAACAATCAGCATTTCATAATCTCGTGATTCTGTGCAAACACATGTTTTTCCTAAATTCATTGCTGCTTGAATTAGATTTGTAATTATCTGAAATCTCTGTTCTGGCCAGCCAGCGAAAGCAATTATCAACTTTGCCAGAAATCCATAGAAGCGTAATGACCTTTATCAGGACACCTCCATAACCTTCTTAGTTCCGGTAAAAAAAATCACAGCTGTCTCTTCAAAACTCTAACCGCTCATTCCCGGTTAAAATTAATTGTTGGAAAGTAGTGCGCAGTATGAGCCCAAATGTGCAAATTGTTAACATCAGACAATTGCTGCTATTTACTAAAATGTACTGATCAGCTAACTTGTTAAGCTGAAACTATGGCCAGGAGTTTCGTCTCCCGTTCATGGTAGGCGTCATGGCAGCTGGGAGCAGAATCTATAGCGTGAAGGCCAAAAATCAGTTTTATGCTGTCGTAAAACCAGATCACAATAGGGCGCTCCACCATCAATGGTAGGCAGTGTTTCCCACCACTGCGTGGCAGGAATGTCAGGTGGAATTCTCCTATCTGGGTCTAAGTCCTGTGGCGAGGTTGGGAACATGACTAAGAGGGTCAGGCTCACAGAAACAAGACACAGAGCTCACATGTGTTATTTGCAGATAGGTGGGAACCATTGTTCTCAACACCTCATGTTCAGAGGATCTGATCATTTACATTTGCCACATTCTCCAGGAGTTGTCGGCAAGGGGACTGGGAGAGCATCCATTGCCAGTGGCTGTGAAAGTAACGCCGCAATGAACTTCTACACCTGTGGCTCCTTGCAGGGCTCCATGGGGACCTCTGTGGGTTCTCCGAAACATCAACAAACAAATTAATATAGAAGCTAGGACCACAATTACATCAAAATCGACAGAGATCAAGGAAGCTAGGACACCAGAACACTGGGCTTTGCTGAGAATTCTGCATTCGCACCGGTGCAGAGTGCCATCGACTGCACTCATGTGGCTATAAAAGCACCCTGGTAACAGACACTGCAATGCATAAACAAAAGGCTACCACTCACTCAATGTGAAGCTGGTCTGTCGCCACAAGAAATTTATCATTTAGGTTTGCACAGATACGCAGAATGCATCCATGACTCATACGCCTTCAGTAGGTCGCTAATCATGGACAGCTTTGAGTGACCACACAGGATACAGGGCTGGCTCCTTGGTGACTAACATACCCCAAAGAACATGACTGATGACCCCTGTGGTGACCTGAGGCACCTGCAGAGAGAAAGTACAATGAAGCTCATGGCACTAGCTGAGCATTGATGGAGCACACTGCCAGAATCCTAAAGATACGATTCCAATGCTTGGACAGATCTCGTGGAACACTCCGGTAAAGTCATGCGAGGGTCTCATGGATCATCGTGGCTTCCTGTGCTCCAAACCTGACACTCCAAAGGGAGGGAGGACTTGCCAAAAGATGAGATGGAGGAGGTACACCTCTGGTGAGGAGAACTTCAAAGGGTATGAGGGTGGTGAGCTTGAGAAAATTGTGGCTGCAGGGGAAGAGGCCATAGCATAGGCCCGATGAGACAGACCTGCACGAGAGGTCCTCATAGCCACCAGATTCCACCAGGAGGGTGACAAGGTGTAGCCAGTTCCCTCTTGGACATGGGCCAGCATGACACTAGCATTGCCATTACTCCCATTTCACCCATGCACTTCAATATGAGACTGAATTGCTACCCCTTCCACGAACATTTAATTCCTCTATCACTGACAAACAGTAGCAGCAGTGTGTACCATCTACAAGGTGCACTGCAGGAACCCACCAAGTTTCCGTAGGCAGCACCTTCCAAATCTGTGACGACTACCATCTAGAAGGACAAGAGCAGCAGATACAAGGAACGCCACCGCCCGGAGGTTCTCCTCCAAATCACTCATCATTCTGACTTGGAAATATATCGCCATTCCTTCACTGTCGCTGGGTCAAAATCATGGAACTCCCTCTCTAACAGCACTGCGGGTATACCTGCAGCTCATGGACTGCAACAGTTCAAGAGAGCAGCTCACTAGCACCTTCTGAAGGCCAACTAGGGATGGGCAATAAATGCTGGTCTAGCCAGTGATGCCCACATCCCATGAATGAATGAATAAAAAAATACATTGGGCTCACATTGTCCTGAACCTTTGAAGGATAATGAATCCTTGGCAGCGTGTGCCCTTATTAAGATAAAGAACTAATGGAGGAGGGAACCTCGACATCAGATGTCAGAAATGCTCCCTCTTCAAGCGTCTCTCCAGTATCTCGATCACAATGGCATCCTACAAGAGCCAGTGGATGAATGCTTTCAATCTGACAAGACTCTTCAAGGAGATTCATCTCAAGCAATGGAACAACGCACTTCGTGTAGCATTGATGGTGAATTAGAGAAATCACATTTGAGACAAGACAGCCAATGACCTCCCACTGCTGTGAATCCACCAGCAAACACTACATGCGATCATTGCCATAGCATTTTAGACCCCCACTCCCAAGTGTATAAAGGAGACAACAGTGCTGTATTTCTTATTTGTGCACAGGATTGACACTGTTCCACTTTTACTTCAATCTGAGCATCCAGACCAGGCCACCAAAAATAACTGCATGCTTCATCTAGATTATACCCAGATGACATTCATGTAGTTGTTCAAAAAATCTTCCACACGGAGTAGGAGGAATGATCAGTCGGATTCCCAACCACATTGGACAGTCAACACACGCTTTCTTGACACATATGGGCCGGGATTCCCCCAGCCTGCTGCATTGCTCGACTCACGCGGCGGGCCAGGAACCATCAGCGGGAGGCCTGTAGCAGGACTTGTGACTGGAGTCTGGTCGATCACAAGTCTCCCAGGCCCTTTTTTTCATGTAATCAGCTTCGAGCCGGAAATTGGCGTGGGGCTGATTACCATATGGAAATCGCTATTTCTATATGATAAACAAGCCCGGGACAGTAGTCTCCGGACCTGCTAATGTCTCCCCGCCCTTCCAGGATGAGTGTAAATTAGAGTCTCCAAATCACCTCGCATGGGGATGAATTGTCTCATCAGTCACTACCCCCAGTGCAGGATTATCCATTGTCTTGGCTTGTAGTTCAAAGCTCATCAACTGCAGTAAGGAATTGATTCTGTTACGATAACAACTTTTATTTTATCAAATGTAGCCAGAGGGGAAAAAACAGTAATTTAGACTAAATAACAGCTGTGGATATGACTGAACTGACCAATAGGAAAATAAAGCCAAAGGAGAATCAAGTCTACCATTAATAATATCGTTACTGATTGCTATTGATTACATAATTGATTCATTATTTGAGTTAATCAAAGCATAATCACACTGAGTGTTAAATCAAAGTCTAAGACGTAACTTTCAGAAATTCAATACAGGCCTAATCCTGGTTCTCTTAAAATCAAGAGCAAACAGAAAAGGGAAAAATATAAAATTGCAAAAATTAATGTCTGCAGGTAACCTCTTTGCTCTCCTCCATTCTGACCTCTACTAATTTCCTGGATGAACGAGTTATTTGGCCTACAGATTAGGTCTCTGGTGGGATTTCTGCTACCAATACATAGCCTACCAGTGCCAAAGAACGAAATGACATCTCAGGAGAGGCAGCGAAGAAATATACACGGGCACAGAAACCTAAACCTAAAGAAGGAGGCCATTCGGCCCATCGAGTCTGCAATGACCACAATCCCACCCAAGCCCTGTTCCCGTAACCCCACACATTTAACCTGCTAATTCCCTGACACTAGGGTCAATTTACCATGGCCAATCAACCTAACCCACACATCTTTGGAGTGTGGGAGGAAACTGGAGCACCTGGAGGAAACCCATGCAGATACGGGAAGAATGTGCAAACTCCACACAGTGACCCAAGGCTGGAATTGAACCAGGGTCCCTGGTGCTGTGAGGCAGCAGTGCTAACCCGCTGTGCCACTGTGATACCCCACTGTGCCACCGTGCCAGTATGGGGGCAAGCCTCCTCCATTTACAAAATGCAGAGCTTAACTGCTGCTTAATGTAACAAGACCTAATGCCACTGGTAATGGAATCCGTAAATTCAAAGCTCATGTTTTTTTGAGACAGACCCGAATTGAAATGAGAAACGGATCCTTCTAATTACAAAGAAAACTAAGACTGAAGCACAGAATGGAAACCAAGGATGACCTGGGAGAATGAAACTATATATGAAGGACACAGAGCTGACAGAACTCAGATAATGATCCCGGTGGTGCCGTATAGGCAAGCTGAAGAAGACGGAGGTTAGATCTCGAAGCTGAGATCCGGCAAATATATATTTGCTGCAGCTGTTATTGAAGACAACACTGGGGGCGTAACACCATACAGACCAGCGTAGGAGTTGGGGTGGCTCTGCAGATGTGTGCCTATTTTGGTAAAGGTTATCCCCATGGAATTCTGGGAGGTTGTACACTGCTGTCGGCTGGGAAAGAGGCTAAATCCTTGAGGAGGAACTGGCATCCTTTGTGAAGAGGTTTTGAAGGACTTTATGACTGAGATTGACCTTTATGATGAGTGAACTGCTGAGCCAATTTATGAGATTTAGCTGTATCTGCCATTTAATGTGTCACTTATAGTTTATAATCAACCATAATTTGCCTGTTATTTCATGTTTAACTTGCACTGACTCTGGGCTTTGAAGTATAGGGGGGTTATCTGAGATATCATTTTGTGTTTGCTTTGTTTGACGTGTGATGCACTATCAATTACGATGCGAAGACTTCTGAGAGTGAGGGAAACTAATAGGCTTTTATTCACAGAGAACAGGAGCACACCCTTGTAGCTGACCTGGTCTAGACTGGGGCAAGGAGGAGGGACCATCACCTTTATACCCCACTCTGGGTGGAAAGGGAGGGGTCTCAGGTGGAAAGGGAGGAGTCTCGGGCCAGGTGCAGCATGGGTGTGTCCAGGCACATACATGTAGTAACAGTGGTTCACCACAACGTGTATAGTAAAAATGATTTTGTTTTGAACTGGAATTTTGTAGCTTCATTCTTTCGGTAAATTGGGATCTCAGATTTATTTCTATTTAAAAACAAGTTACTGGTCCCAACCGAGTCCATAACAGACCATTCACGAGGCAGACATGGTGAACAGCAGTGAGAGACCTGGCTGCAAAATTTCTGAGAAGCCAATTCCACCCATCACTGGCTAGTGACAGCCCTGATAGGGGTGAGGAGAGAGAAATGGAGTTCAAGATGGGGAGCCAGGAGGAGCCCTGGCCTCTCCATTTTACTGTTTCCTGACAGGATCGCAAAGGAAGATGCAAACCTAAAATCTGCAAGGTAAGTTTAAGGAGATGCACAGTGTATGGCTGGTAAATGAGGGGACATATTTGTAGGTCGGGTGTTGGGAAATAAATAAGATCATAATGGAAAGTGAATTGTCATGATAAGTGAAGTAGTGTTATGTTCTCCGTGGGGAAACCATAAACCAAAATGACTAAATGATCTCCAAATAAAAAAATAAAATGACATTTTTCTTTTTAAAAATTCTTTCATGGGATATGGGTGTCACTGGCTAGGACAGCATTTTTATGCCCTATTTCTCATTGCCCTTGAGAAGTTGGGGTTGAGCTGCTTAAACCTTTGCCATTCCTGCGGTGTAGATACCCACAGTACTGTTAGGAAAGAAGTTCTTGGATTTTGAGCCAGCAACAGTAAAGGAATGGCGACATAGTTCCAAGTCAGGATGGTGCGTGGCTTGGAGGGGAACTTGCAGGTGGTGGTGTCTTTCTAGGTGATAAAGGTTGCGTATTTGGATGGTGCTGTCAAATTATCCTTGGTGTGTTGTTGCAGTGCATCTTGCATACTGTTGACACTGTGCATCAGTGGTAAAGGGAGCGGATGTTGAAGGTGGTGGATGAGGTGCCAATCAAGAGGGCTGCTTTGTCCTGGATGGAGTTAAGCACCTTGAGTGCTGCTGGATCTGCACTCACCCAGGTAAGTGGAGATAGTTCCATCACACTCCTGACCTGTGTCTTCTAAATGGTGGACAGGCTTCGGGGAGTCAGGACGTTAGTTACTCGCTGCAGTATTCCCAGCCTCTGACCTGCTGTTATAGCCATAGTATATATATGGCTAGTCCAGTTCAGTTTCAGGTCAATAGTAACCCCCAGGATGTTGATTGTGGGGGCTTCAGCAATGGTAATACCACTGAATGTCAAGGGGACATGGTGGGATTCTCTCTTGTTGGAGATGATCATTGCCTGGCACTTGTGTGGCGTATGCTGTACTTGCCATTTATCAGCCCAAACTTGAATGTTAGCCAGATCTTGCTGCGTAGGGGCATGGACTGCATCAGTATCTTAAGGAGTCATGAATGGTGCTAAACATGGTGCAATAATCACTGAACATCCCTACTTTTGATCTTATAATGAAGGGAAGATAAAGGACGATGGTTGGCTCTAGGACACAACCCTGAGGAACTTCAGGGGCTGAGATGATTGATCACTCACAACCACAACCATTTTCCTTTGTTTCAGGTATGACTTCAACCAGTGGAGTTTTCCCCCAATTTCCATTGACTCCAGTTTTGCTGGAGCTCCTTGCCATCACACTCAATCAAATGCAACCTTGAGTTTCTCTCATCTCTCCTCTGGTCTTCAGCTCCTTTGTCCACGTTTGGACTAAGGCTGTAATGAGGTCAGGAGCTGAATGACCCTGATGGAACCCAAACTGAATATCTGTGAGCAGGTAAGAGCAGAGTAAATGCCACAAGATAGCATTGTGAGACTACACTTTCCATCACATTGCTGATGATTTAGCGAAGACTGATCGGGCGTTAATTCACCGGGTTGGATTTATCCTGCATTTGTGGACAAGACATAGCTGGACAGTTGGGCAGTTTTCCGCATTGTCGGGTAGGTGCCAGTATTGTAACTGTACTGGAACAGCTTGGCTAAGGGTGCTATTAGTTCTGGAGAAAGTCTTAAGTATTATTGCTTTAATGTTTTCAGAATCCAGGCTGGGAAAGCCCAGGGGGCATCCGCCCCTTACCCCCGACCTCCTGGGGAGGCCTCCATGGCCTCCCTTCACTCCAGCAGGGTTGGGCCGCCAGCTCCCTGTTAGTGAGGGGTTGTTGTAAACCCCGCTGGAATGAACCACTCCTGGGGAGGGGAGAGGCTAGTGGGCCCGGGACTGAAGTCTCCGGGCCCGCTAATAAGATTTAAGTGAAGATTTTAATATTCAAATCAGCTTCGCGCCGATCTCCGGCACAGAGCTGACGACGCTGGAAATCCAGGGCCTGGAGATGCATGGAGGCTGTGGTGCCCAGTGGGGAGCCTGCTAAACAGCCTCTGCTGATGTCTCCCAGCCCACTGTGCTGCTCGAGCATCGCAGTGCGCTGGGAGAATTGCCACCCCTGCCTTGTTTCCTGACAAACCAAAACTCTTGACATTTTCCTAAGAAATTTGCTTCTTATCCTCACTGGAATTATCTGTGTTCCACTTTCTGAATCTAGCTGCATTCTTTTTGTGTCTACATTTTATGCTGATTACCTTCACCCTCCAGCTCCTTTGCTTGGAGCTGTCCTTTTTGTCTGCAGCTCTCCTTTGTGTCTGCAAGTCATACGGTTTCTGTTTTAACTTCCTGTTGACATTTCTTCCAGGTAAAAGGTCACCAGGTCTCATGACCACTACTTTTCTTATCCAAGAAAATTATAATCTTTTTCACACATTCTTAAAATCAAAGATTCCACAAATATTTGAAAGAAATTACAATTTTTCCTTCCTGTACTGCTCCACACCAACAATTACCAGAGGTAGGAATGTGGAGAATTCAGATATTAGCATAAATTCTGATAATTTATTTTGAATTGGTGTAATGGTGGGGTACATTTTCCCAAAAAAAAAGCAAATAGTACTTATGGAAATAAATAAAAATTTGAGCTGCCCACACCTGCAGCTTCATGCCCGGCAATCTTATTAGTAAACCTCCTACACAGGGAGCCTGACTTAAATGCAAGCTTTGTGTCACGCATGGTTTAAAGTCAAAATGTAGGATGATGCTTAGACAGTTTATTCGCTGTCTTGTATTGGAGAAAGTTTTATAATTTCCAATTGTCTATTTATCTTACTTTCAGGAATTTCAGCAGTCTTGATTATGTTTTGTCACTCTGGAGGTGTTCAGGACATCTGACTTTGACCTTACTCGCAATTACACTGCAGGCATTAGTACCTTAATTAGAAAAGTCAAGAGTTCAGCAAAGATTTCAACTTATTAGTCAATTAAGAGTTTAAAACTATAATGAGTACTCTGAGTTCCAGAAATGGCTTCATCAATATTTGATGCATTGTGTGCATGTTTCTGAGCACTCCTCATATTCTTCTTTACAGTTTCGATTCATGCTATTTTACATTGATTTTAATGTAATGGTTAAATCTGCACATTTATTAGGACTAAGAGGTAAACAGTAGTGGTTTGTAAAATTAACACTGAAAATGATAATGTCACCATTTAGTTAAAGCCTGACAACATATTGAAAAAATGGGAAAGAGTGTCTTGTAAATTGACACAAATACAGGCACCGTGTGTCAGAACCAGCAGTCCTTGGGACTAAGCCCATGCCAGATTTCCAATCTTGCTGGGTTTCGGGTCAGGTGTTTGGGCCATGGGTGGTTCAGGTCAACCTGGGTTGGGTAAGGTCAGCAGTGGCTTGGAGCATAGGAATGGGCCAGTGCAGAAGTAGCGAAAGGGGTAGCACCACACTGTGCCAATGCAGCACCTAACCGAATTGTTCAGGTGAGTTTTTTTATTTTACTGAATTAAAATTGACACATTCTAAAGATGTCCAGCTTTTGGACAACTCTGTTTTTTTGGAAAGCTAAATTTGAAACCCTGTACTGTAAGACATTACAAAGTTTAATGAGATGAGACAAAGTGGCACAGATTTAATGTCTTCTTTCATTTTGCTGCGTGATTCCATTCCTGCTAGGCTTGGACAGAAGTTCAGAAGAAATGAACAGTAGATTCACCCCAGTGTTCAAACGACCTAGCAGACATATTATAATCTCTACCCTATACTTCATAGAGCATCATAACATAAGAAATAGGAGCAGGAGGAGAGGATTTATCCCCTCGAGTCTACTCCACCATTCTAGTTAGATCATAGCTGATTGGATTGTGACCTTAACTCCATTTTCCTGCCTGCCTCCTTGGGTTTTCAATCTACTAGATTGAATACTTGGCTGAGCTCCAAGAATGCACTGATCTCGGCAGGCAATGTTCACACAACTGTGGAAAGAAATGTTTGAGTGACATTTTTATTTCCTTTTAATAACTGATTCTTTCATTGTAAATAAACATGCTTGACATCACAATAAAAAATCCTATCTCTCTCTCCCTCTCCCCCTCCCTCCCAACTCCAGTCTTGCTCTTCCCTAAACTCACATGGCGGGATCTTCCCTGCTACTTTAGGAAATGCAGGTCAGACCATTTCCTGACTTATTGATCCAGGATCCTAACCTCCTCCCACTCCACAGAATCTGTTATGGGATGTGGATGGGCAAGGTGTCACCTCCCTGGACAGTTCTGGGACAGAGGCTGATGAGTAGCAATGCAGGTTGATTAGAAGGCCCACAGCAGCTCTCTGGAACATTGGCCCAGTTCTGTTTCTGACTGTTAAGCCCATCATCCCCTTCACACAATCATATATCCCTATGCCCCCTCATATCCCCAATTCTGCTTCTGTGCTCCTTCATATCCCCTTGTCCCTCATATCCCAAAACTCCTCCACACCCCCATGTGTCTTCCATTACTCCATGTCTTTTGCATACCCCCTTATACATCCTACGTAGTCATTTTGCCAATATCCATTATGTACAGAACCAGTGAGATATTGGCCAGTCTTAATTACCTTGACACTGACAACATAAGCAGAGATTCTGAAAATGCACTTTGAAAAAGACTTTTCAGCCTGCTACCTCTTAAAAGTGTCGATCTGTCACAGCCATTCATAATGTCAATGTCGGAAACTTTCATCCATAAGAACATAAGAAATAGGAGCAGGAGTAGGCCATCTAGCCCCTCAAGCCTGCTCCGCCATTCGATAAGATCATGGCTGATCTGATAGTGGGTTTAGTTCCACTTACCCGCCCGCTCCCCATAACCCTTAATTCCCTTAATGGTTAAAAATCTATCTATCTGTGACTTAAACACATTTAACGAGGTAGCCTCTACTACTTCATTGGGCAGAGAATTCCAAAGATTCACTACCCTCTGGGAGAAGAAGTTCCTCCTCAACTCTGTTCTAAATTGACTTCCCCGTATTTTGAGGCTAAGCCCCCTAGTTCTTGTTTCCATTGTAAGTGGAAATAACCTTGCTGCTTCAACCCCGTCTAGCCCCTTCATTATCTTATATGTCTCTATAAGATCTCCCCTCAACCTTCTAAACTCCAATGAGTACAGGCCCAGTCTACTCAATCTCTCCTCATAAGCTAACCCCCTCACCTCCGGAATCAACCTGGTGAACCTTTTCTGTACCCCCTCTAAAGCTAATATATCCTTTCTTAAATAAGGGGACCAGAATTGTACACAGTACTCTAGGTGCAGCCTCACCAGTACCCTGTACAGTTGCAGCATGACCTCCCTGCTTTTATAGTCCATCCCTCTCGTGATAAAGGCCAACATTCCATTTGCCTTCTTGATTACCTGCTGCACCTGCAAACTGAGTTTTTGTGATTCATGCACAAGGACCCCCAGGTCCCTCTGCACAGTAGCATGTTGTAATTTTTCACCGTTTAAATAATAGCCCATTTTACTATTATTCCTTCCAAAGTGGATAACCTCACACTTACCAACGTTATACTCCATCTGCCAGATCCTTGCCCACTCACTTAGCCTATCCAAATCTCTCTGCAGACTCTCTGTGTCCTCCACGCAATTTGCTTTCCCACTCATCTTTGTGTCATCCGCAAACTTTGTTACCCTACACTCGGTCCCCTCCTCCAGATCGTCTATGTATGTGGTAAATAGTTGAGGCCCCAGCACCGATCCCTGGGGCACGCCACTAGTCACTGATTGCCAACTGGAAAAGCACCCATTTATTCCAACTCTCTGCTTCCTGTTAGATAGCCAATCCTCAATCCACACTAACACTTTACCCCCAACTCCGTGTACCTTTATCTTATGCAGCAACCTTTTGTGAGGCACCTTATCGAATGCCTTCTGGAAATCTAAATACACCACATCCACCGGTTCCCCTCTGTCAACCGCACTCGTTATATCCTCAAAAAATTCCAGTAAGTTAGTCAAACATGACTTTCCCTTCATGAATCCATGCTGCGTCTGCTTGATTGAACCATTCTTTTCCAGGTGTCCTGCTATTTCTTCCTTAATGATAGATTCCAGCATTTTCCCAACTACGGATGTTAAGCTAACCGGCCTGTAGTTACCTGCCTTTTGTCAACCTCCCTATCCACCTCACACTTCTTACACCATGGTTTTCTGATGCTGCCAGTTGTGGGAATTGGCACGGTCGTGCCCAGAAAATTTGGAGAGCAACAAAAATTCTGTTGACTTTAAGCAGGAATTCCGGTTCCACTGCCGGCAGGATTCGGAAAGTCCAACCTAAATCTCGTGTAAATCCTCAGGCATGTTTATTTACAAAGAAAGAATAACTTATCAAAAAGGAATAAAGATGTTGATCAAACAAAGCTTGCACTTTCTACAGCTGTGTCAACATTGCCTGCTGAGATCAATGCATTCTTGGAGCTCAGCCAAGTATTCATAATCAGGTCACTTAGTTGCATCCACAGAAGCAGGTAGTACTCATGGCCAGACATCTGTTTTTCCTGAGGTTTCCGGTGTTCAACTGCTAGCTATCCCACAAGGTAATAGGCACGTCCACCACTGGTAAGATAGCAGTTGTGATGGGAAGAGGTCCCTGATTAGATGGCACAATTGACATTTAGGTTGAAGGACCATCCACCATCTTGTCCACCATTGGTAAGATATCACGACATTAGGAGGGGGATAAGTACTCCATGCCCCCTTCCTTCACTATTTTATATTCTCTTGCCTTCCAGCTCATTCCTCGAGAGCATGTAAAATCCATCCCATTAACTCTGGTTCTCTCCCTACAGACCCTGCCTGACCTGCTAATTATGTATAGCATTTTCTGTTTTTGTTTCAGGCTGTTTATGCTTACTGCTGATGAGAAAATCAGATGTAAATCCTATAGCCTAAGAAGTTCCTTCAAGCATCTTAATGTTAAAGATGTACATGGTCAGATTGTAAAGGGGTCTTCTTAATTAATCACCAGAGTCCCTGCAATCCTTCAGTGCTTGAAACAAGTATATTCAAGGAGAGGTGTTAAGAGTTAAATTTGTATTTTTTCAGTTTGTGACAGAACATTTGTAAATTATCAACAGAGAGAAAGTAGCCACTTGTGATGCTCTCTAATGTCACGATCTTTGGGAAAACATGCATTGTTCACAGCTCTCTGCCTAATCGAGAGCCCGCAGAAATCCCCTCCTCCGCACTTTGTGTGCATAGACCAAGAACTGCATTATAAAGGGGTCTGTTATATTAAACTATTTCTGGAGGCAGCAATGAGAATAATGACAGAACTGAATGACACTGATGGAAAGCAATTTGGCCAAATGGGGGAGTGTAATGGCTTTGCTCAGTTGCACTGACAGTAAGCAATTTGAAAAAAAAAGGTGGAGAGGCATAGTGCTGCAGAAGCTGAGAGAAATGACACAAGCCTCCCCCTTCCCCCAACACACAAGTCTTTGACAACAGTCAGTATTCAGTATATCACAATATCATTCTCTCGATGGCTAGGTAATTATTTTAATGGAAAGGATAAGAGCACTCCTTCATACAAACACTTTACATGCATTGTGTTCATGAAGAGACTATCCACAGAAGATGCTTCATTACACAAAATTTTGCTTTGTTAAACTTCCATTGAAAGTTAAAGGTTCATCCTGTGATTAAGGTTGCCAGCTCTAGAACTATTCCTGGAGGTTTTGTCGTTTGAACCCTGGCATTGCTCAGCCAAACAGCCATCTCATTTCCAATATGCATCACAACCAGTAAATGAATGGTCAAAGAAAATTGAAGAAAAAAACACAGCAGGCTCAAAATCGGGCCGTGAAGCAATGTTTCAAAGTGGTGCTGTGTAGATTACATGAATTCCTTAGGGAAAGACAGTGTTGCAGCTTGCTACCTACAGGAATCGCGTGGGTTTGCTGATTGATACCAATAAAGGAATCCTCACAGGTAGCAGCCCAAGATGCTGCCTGCCCCAAAGAATTGACATCGTCTGTGTAGCACTACCTTGAAGTGTTGCTTTTTAACCGAATTTCGAGTCCAATATTCTTGAAAGCTAATTTAAATGTTCCTGTTTGCTTGCAGAAGTGTTCTGGAGATTAACCTTCAGCTCTTGCAGATTCCAGCAAAATCCTGAAGGGTTGACTAACCTAAATATGCAAGGCTTGCCTGTTCAAGCAAATCACATTTTATTATTTTGTTTTAATTCACTAGTTCCTGTTCCAACAACTTCACTCCTTCTCCCTTCAGGTCAGAGGTGAGCAGATAAAGTTATGAAAAGAAACTTCTGAAGGTAGTGCTTTCTTCATCAGAGCTAAGGAGGTTAAGTGTTTACTGCATAAAGGATTTCAGGATTATAAGGGTTGACAATAAATTTAGTGTCTCTTTCACTGGAAGGTAAAATGGTGGCAAAAGTGCACAGGTTTATGATTAAAAGAATTTATGGGGTGGAGGGGTGAATTTAGAAAAATATTCTTTGTGCATTGAAGGATGGAATGCAAAATTCTCTGAGATTTTCCAGTCCTACCCACTCAGTGACCAGAAATTACCACCCAAAGTCCAAAGAACATTTTAATGATCTGTTAAGTTGTCTGTCCCGTCCGTGATGATTCTGGCGGTGTGCAGAATCGGAAAACTTGCCCCAACATCTATCATATTTTCAAACGGGAAATTTGAACAGGTGCTTTAAAAAGAAGAATGTTAATGATAATGAAAACAAGTAGGAGAGTGGCTTTAGACCGGGTGTCCAATGTGGAGAAAATCACAAGTGCAGAACACCTGGGTTGAATGGCCTCCTTGTGTGCCACAGTATTCTATGATTTTATGACAATCAAATTACAAAAACAAATGACTGCAGATGTCGGATAGCTGAAATTAAAACAGAAAATACTCAACAGATCTGGCCGTATCTGTGAGGAGAGAAATGATTAACAATTCAGATCGGTGATCTTATGTCAGAACATTGAAAGAAACTGTATCCATGCAGCATGACTTCAAGCCATCTCAAAGTGCTTCATCCTCACTGGGTAGTCACTGGTGTAACATAGAGAAATGCAGCACCTCAAAATCCTACAAACAGCAATGGGATAAATGACCAGATAGTCCAGCCCCATGGTCTTTTTATCAGAACTGTTTATGGAATACTGGCATCATTGGCAAGACCATCATTCATTGTTCATCCCGCGTCTTCCTTGAAAAAGTGGTGTGAGCATTCTTAAACTGCTGCAGCCCATGCAGTGTAGGGACTCCTCCAGTGCTGGAACGCAGGGTGTTCCAGGATTTTGACCCAGTGACAATGAAGATGTGACTATTTTTCCAAGTCATGATAGTGTGTGACTTGGAGGGGAACTTGGAGATGCTGGTGTGCCCATGCACCTGCTCCCCTTGGCTTTCTAGGCAGTCAGGACTTTGGGTTTGGGTTGTGTTATTTAAGTAGACTTGGTAAATTGCACAGGAAACTTGTAGATGATACACAGTGCAGCTACGAAGCATTGTGGTGAAAAGAGTGAAAGTTTAAGTCGATGGTTAGTGTGCCAATCAAGTGGACCATATTGTCCTGAATGCATCAAGCTTTTTCTAGCAGCACACTTCCAGAAAAATATTGCATCCCATTCCTAATTTGTGGTTTGTAATCTATCGGAAGACTTTCGGAAGTCATGAGGTGAGACACTCGCCACAGAATAACAAATTGTGATTGTAGCCACAGTACCTATATGACTGGTCCAGTTAGAGTTTTGGTCAACCGTGACACCCAGGTTGTTGATTGTGGAGAATTTGATGATGATGTTGTCGTGGAATGTTGAGTACACTGAGCCTGTACTCATTGGAGTTTAGAAGAATGAAAGGTGATCTTATTGAAACTTAAGATGCTGAATAGATTTAATAGGGTAGAGGTTGGAGAATGTTTCCCCTCATGGAACTCTAGAATAAGGGGACACAGTTGAAAAATAAGGGGCCGGATTCTCCGACCTCGCCCGTAGCTGGGATCCTCCGATCCCGCTACAGTGAACCGAGATTTGGCTGAGCACCAAATTCACCATTCTCCCAGGCAGCGGTGGCAAGGCATGAATGGCCGGAGAATTCCAGCCAAGGTGTCTCTCAGTTAAGTCTGAGATGTAGAGAAATTTATTTTCTCAGTGAGTCATTAGTCTTTGAATTCTCTTCCCCAGGAGCACCAGATGCTGGATTATTGAATACATTTAGGGCTGAGTTAGACAGATTTTTGATTTTAAAGGGAGTCAAGGATTATGGAGGGCTGGCAGGAAAGTCGGGTTAAAGCCATGATCTTATTGAATGGTGGAACAGGCTCGAGGGGGCTGAATTGCCTACTCCTGCTTCAACTTCTTATGATCGTATGATACAATTATTTTCAATGATGCAAAAGAGAAATAACATTTGGCTATAAATTTTGTATTCATCTGACAATCCCTTCTTGCCTAAAAAAAATGCTCATCCTAAATCTGTCTCTCTCATCATCTTTAATGGAGTTTTTCAGGGTTCAATGTGTAATTTGTTTCAAATGTTTCTAATATATTCAACAATTTTATAGGCAGCTGTTTGTGGGATTTGCATATTTTCTTAAAATAGCAAATGTAAACCTGTTGGAATATGACATTGATTGATACTTTAATCGTCAATGAGGGAGAAATCCACTTATGGTGATTGAGGATCAGAAACCCTCATGAGGATACAATTGATTTAAACCTTTCTCTGTCAAAATCTAGAGAGGAGTTAATATTGCCAATTTTTTCCTAACTCCGTTTGCCAGCTCCAAAATGGTGAGATGCCAATTCATGGCAATTCCTGTAAAATGTCGTGTGAGGCCTGAGGTGCCGTTAGAGCACAGGCCACACCATCCTGTCATTGAAAGATGTTTATAATGTTTGTCCTGAGTGGCTGTGATATCTGTAAACTTTTCAGCTGGAAAGCAACATTTTCCTGGCCCCATGGAGACAATGTTGGAGACAGGGGCAAGTGGAGAAGATGGAGGAGGTGGGGGGATGTTAGTGCGGATTGGTTCAACGACCTCAGGACAGCATTCCAACACATTCCCGTCACTGGGACAGCTCTCCAGGGGAAGATGGATTGCAGATCAGCTTCACCGAAGCAGGCAGTAAATTTGAATACTTAAGACCTCGATTAGGGATGAATGTTTGTGCTCCGTGGCGAAGCAGCTGCCATTTGGAGAGGCCACCAGCTCAGAAGAAGCACCCTGTCCTCCCCACTTCCTGCAGCAGGCAGGAAAGCCCCCAGAGCTGAAAACCCTGCCCAACTGATGGGGCCACAAGAAGGAAAGGTAGCCCATAGACCCCAACAATCCCCAAGGGGATTTCCCTTCCGTTCCATGAGACTTACACCTTCCCCAAATTAATAATGCTCTCCATTATTAGCTTCATTTTATGCCTTTAGGGGCTTCTGACTGGGCCAGCAGCATGGAGAGCCTGTCCGACATTTAATTACGGAGAGGGAATAGTGTATTGCTGGTCTCATTTCCAGCAAGCGCAGGCTTGGGACAGCCTGTCAGGTCCCATTGGTTTTATTGAATACTTGGTTTAAAAACGATCATTATTTTTCAAGTATCAACATTGATTTGTTTCAGGGTAGCTCAGGGCAGCATCCACATTTGATTAATTAACACCAAGAGCCACGAAAAGTTACGTTTTTTCACAAGGGGTACTCTTATTATGTGACTAATTCATTCAAATTTGATCATCTGTTTTAATATCTCCATATGTGTCTCTGTGTCAAATTTTCATTGATAATGATACTATGAAGGGTGTGAAATTGTTCATTTTGTTAAAGATGCTACTCCAGTGAGAGTTGTTGTTTTAAAAAGCATCTTTTCATGTGCCATTTTTCACTTTTGCTTGTGATAATAATGGGATGAGGATTGCTGCCAGTGATTCCCCACGTGATCTGTTGCTATTCGTAACTGTGCTGTCCTGTGGTAATCTTATGCAGTTCATGGGTACTTCCCTCCATCTCCCAAGTTGCTGCCTCTACAACTCCAAGCGGCTGTGGTTCGAGAGCTATATTAACTGGCTAGAGTGGGTCATCTGTTTTCACTCTCATTCATCTGATTGGGTACAACCTAAAGTAAAAAAACAAATAAGCCAGCCAGCGATGCCCATGTCCCACGAATGAATAAAAAAAAATTTAAGTATGAATTCATTCAAAAAAATGAACAATTTCCATACAGGATTTCATTGTTATTCAATATCTTTGCCAGTAGAAGAGCAAAATTAAGAAAGGAAAAACATAGTTAATCTCCAGCTAGACCAAGTCAGTTGTTAGCTTAATTCTGAATCAACCACAAAAAACACCAATATTTAATGGGGGACAATTTTGAGGCCTCCTGTTTGGTAGAAAGGGAATGCTAGTATACTGTTCCCGCTGCGAGTATAGTCATTCCCATTTACACTCAGCAGTTGGATCTTAAGTAAGTCAGTGGGCCCATTCAAAATGGTCCTATCACCTACATGGAATCCATATTGTGTTGACTCAGAGATGGAGAGCAGGCTTCCATAGCGTGCTTCTTTTTCATTTGTAGCCCATTAGGTTTACAGCAGTGGAGCCCAGCCCTCAAAATGGACAACCTTCCTGTTGAGATTATCAGGCAGCCAGCTGGTTTGACTTGCAGGCATTTTAACAGACCATTTAACTTATGCAGTCTACATATGTGTCACTGAACCTAATCACACTCACCAGCTTGCTTCCCATCCCCTGTTATATTCATCTTTTCAAAGCAATGACTAATTCCTGTTGAAAATAATTTAAGTGCTTTACAAAATACATGGCAGAAATAAAAATTTGAATCAGTGCAGCAGCATTTCCTCCAGAGAAGCGAACATATAAAAACAGAAAAGAAAAAATAACTAACAATAAAGTATTTCTGTCAGAGCAAGATGCATCAGAAAGATCTATTGAAAACGCTGACACTTGCTGATATATCTATAATTACTATTAACTGGCCAAGTTCAATAAGAAATAGGAGCAGGAGTAGACCATACGATTCTTGTGACTACTTTGTGCTTATGTGAACTGCAACTTTTGTGTAATGTATATGTTGACTGGTGAAACATAAACACTGGTTTTTACATAGTGCTGTAATGTAATAAAACATCCCAACGTGCTTCACCGGAGTATTATCAAACAGAATTTGATATCAAGCTGCATGGAACATGAAGGTGGATGACTAATAGCTCAGGGAGTGAATCATATCAAAATCCTGGGGGTTACTATTGATCAGAAATTGAAGTGGACCAACCTTATAAATATGGTGGTGACAAAAGTGGGTCAGACTCCTGACTCCCATTTTTTTTTCACTTAAAGCACAAGTTAGGAGTGCAACAGAGTACTCTCCACTTGTCTGGATGAGTGCAGCAACATTTAAGAAGCTTGACACCATTCAAGACAAAGCAGCCCACCTGATTGGCACCCCATCACCGCCATAAACATTCACTTCCTCCAGCACCCACTCACAGTGGCAGCAGTGGGCTGAATTGTGTTTTTGAGACTAAGGGCCTGATTTTACCATTTACATTCTAAGTGCTGAATCTGGGCACAATTCAGATCCGACTTGGAAATCTGCTTTCAGGTGCCCCCATTAGCACTTAGCTTGAAAAAAAATCGCGGATCCGAATCGCGCTGTGAGCAGGGCTGAGCATGCCCGAAACAATCGGAGCTCTGAACTGCGCATGCGCAGTTAGAAACAAATTTGAAAAACCGCGCCCGTGTCAGATCGTTCCCATGCCACAGAAAGTGGAGAAAGCAGCCCGGGAGCGAAAAGCGGGAGCGATGGTCCCCACAGACATCACTGTCCCCCTTATCCAGGCACCCCCCCCCCCGCTACTCAGACCGATCATGACCCCCTTCTCCCCACCGATCGCCCGCAGAGTGGCAGCAGACTCTCCCTCCCAACAGAGATCCATCTGCCCCCCCCCCTCCCCCCCCCACCAGTGAGCGATCAGGCCTCCCTGCCCCCCGAGATACATCTTACCCACCTCCCTCCTACCCCCCACCCCCAGAACGATCTGACCTCACTCCCCCCTGCCCCCCCCCCCCCCCAGAGGAACATCTGACCCGCCTCCTCCTCCCTCCCCACCCCCTCACCAGAGAATGATCTGGCCCACCTCCCTCCCCCACCAGACAATGATCGCCCCCCCCTCCCACAACCAGACAATGATCGGCCCTCCCCCCCCCCACCACCAGACAACGATCGGCCCTCCCCCCACAACCAGACAATGATCTGGCCTCACTTCCCCCCACCCCAGAGAATGATCTGGCCTCACTCCCACCCACCCGAGAATGATCTGGCCTCACTTCCCCCCCCCCCCCGCAAACCAGAGAATGATCTGGCCTCACTCTCCCCCACCCCCGCCCCCCCCCCCCCACCCCAGAGAATGATCTGACCCGCCTCCCTCCTCCCCCCACCCCCACCACTGATCTGAGTCAGAGAGCCGTTGGATGCGCTGAACTCGCCTCTTCAGCAGCTGGAGCGCCCGATTCAGACTTTTATTCAGCAGGTCCATTTCAGCGCGATTCCGGATCGGTGAACACAGTGGTAATGGGGGAAATGCTGATAAAGTTGGGCAGGCAGTTCATTAATTCAATTTAATTGCATGCAAATGCATTTAAATCGCCGTTGCGTCCGTTTCGGGCACGAATCGGATCGCAGCCATTCCCGGGTCTCAGTAAAGTGGTCATCTGTGCGGACGCGAGCGCGGATCACGTTAATGGCTTCACACCCGACTTTATCACATTTGGCGCGACATAAAGGTAAAATAAGGCCCTAAGTGTGTTGGCGGCTGGCATCTTTCCTGCTGCCCAGAAAGGTGGGATCCCACACCAAATTCTGCGCTTGGAAATGCATTCATTACACACAGGCGAGTTCCCCTCCCAAGCTCCTGGCGGCTGTCAGCTCATTTGTCCATCCACTGTCAGCTGATGGGTTCAAAGGTCTTGGTGTCATATGTAAACACCAGTCCAGCACACCCATATCACTCTCTCCAGCCCACCTGTCTTCACCAGACCCTGGAGGATGTCAGCAACCCAGAGGAAAAAGGCTAGCAGCCTCAAGAAGAAATCTGATCCTCGATTTTACTACTCTCCCCCCGAACCCATCACCTGCGAAGTGGCCATGTCCCAGTTGGACCTGTACCCTCAACATGTGGAGTCTTTGTTATCCCCTTCTAGTGAACAATGTGATATCCCTTTGACCCCCTTTTTCATGCAGCCTTCTCGGGGTCCAGGTTCCCTCTTCCTGGTCTTCCTTCTGCCTTCCATTGTTCATCTTCTTCTTCCACCTCCTTGTCCCTCTGCGTCCTATTGTGAGCCCTCACCCCCCCCCCCCCACATCTGTGCAAAGCCAACCTTCCACATTGCCTCCTTATCTTCCTCAGACTTCCCCCACCCCACCTCTTCAAAAGATTCGGGCCAGTGAATGAATAAAAGTTCTTTAGGCCAAGGTAACTGAGAGGATGGCCACCAGTGGTGAGGTGATTAAAATTGGGATGTGCAAAAGGCCAGTGGAGGGTTGAGAGAGTTACTGGTTAGATAGAGCTAGGTGTTGGCAGCGTAGGTGCAGGTCAGGATTTTGTCAGGCTAGGAAGCAGGAGAGTCAGGAAGTTTTTTTAAAATTCATTTATGGGATGTGGGCATCACTGGTAAGGCCAACATTTATTGCTCATCCCTTGTGTCCTTCAGAAGGTGGTGGTGAGCTGTCTTCTTGAACTGCTGTAGTCCCTAAGGTGGAGCTTCACCCACAGTGCTGTTAGAGAGAGAATTCCAGGATTGTAACTCAGTGACAGTGAAGGAAAGGCAATGTATTTCCAAGTCAGGTTGAAGAGTGACTTGGTGGTGGTGTTCCCAGCTATCTACTTCTAGATGGTAATGGTCGTGGGTTTGCAAGATGCTGCCTGAAGAAAGTTTGAGTTCCTGCAGTGCATCTTGTAGATGGTACACACAGCTGCTACTGTCCATCGGTGGTGGAGGGATTGAAGTTTTGTGGAAGAGATAGCAATCAAGTGGGCTGCATTTTCCTGAATGGTGTCAAGCCACTTGAGTGTTGTTGGAACTGCACTCATTACCCTGTCTTGTGCCTTGTAGATGGTGGACAGGCTTTGGGGAGTCAGGAGGTGAGTTATTTGCCACAGGATTCCTAGTGTTTGACCTGCTCTGGTAGCCACAGTATTTTTAGGGCTAGTCCAGTTCAGTTTCTGGTCAATTGTAACCCTCAGGACATCAATAGTGGAGGATTCAGCAATGGTAGTGCCATTGAATGTCAAGGGGCGTTGATTTGGGCCTAGGACATTACTCTGAGGAACTTTGCTGATGACCAGGGGTAAGCCAATGGGGTGGTAATCCCACCTTCTCTGCTCTAAGGAAAGCAACCCCAGCTTAGCCAGCCTATCTTCATAGCTGAGACGCTCCAGCCCAGGCAACATCCAGGTGCATCTCCGCTGCACCCTCTCCAGTTCAATCACATTCTTCCTATTGGTAACCAGAACTACACATGATACTCTAGCTGTGGCCTAATGAGCATTTTATACGGCTCCATCATAACCTTGCTGCTGTTATATTCTACGCCTTGGCTAATAAAGACAAGTATCGCATATGCCTTCTTAATCACCTTATCTACCCATCCAGCTGCCTTCAGGAATCTGTGGACATGCACCCCGGTGTCTTGTCTGACTCGGCACTTGTATGTACAGGGGTCGGAGGTCCTGAGAACTGAGTGCAGCAATTTTCTACATGTCATAGAATCCCTACAGTAAAGAAGGAGGCCATTCGGCCCATCAAGCCTGCACCAACAAAATCCCACCCAGACCCTATCCCCGTAACCCCACATATTTACCCTGCTAGTCCCCCTGTCAACAAGGGGCAATTTAGCATGGCCAATCCACCTAGCCCGCACATCTTTGGACTGTGGGAGGAAACCCACACAGACACGGGAGAACATGCAGACTCCGCGCAGACAGTGACGCAAGGCTGGAATTTAACCCAGATCCCTGGCACTGTGGGGCAGCAGTGCTAACCACTGTCCACCGTGTCGTGCTTAATTCAGCCCTGTTATGAGACCTCCAGCGAGGAAGAACATCAGAGAGGGACATTTATTTGACTTGAATTTCAAAACATTTTGTTCCTTTCTCCGATCTATATATTGGGTGGAATTTTCCCATCCTGCTCGCCACGGGAATCGTAACAGACCATGAAAAGATCCGTTGACCTCGGGTGGGATTTTGGGGCGAGCGCGGCCGGAAAATCCTGCCCATTGTGTTAGTCGGCAAAGAGGGAAAACCTTGCATAAAACCATTGCTGTCATTTACTTCTTGCTTGTTTCAAGAATTTTTCAATCTCTTTCAAAATTTCAGTTCTAAAGGGATTCTGCACTTTAGTGCAAATTGCAAACAGGTTACCTCAAATAATTGAATAGTGAATAGTCAACCTGAGCATAAAATTACATCATAAGATGCCTCAGTACACTTTTTAGAACCCTGTGCTTTGTCATTCAGGTAGGCAAGGCTGTGCAATCTACTTTTATTTCCTAACCATATGGTCGCCTAGTTGTCATTTCATTTTTACTACAGATTCTATAGTATTATCTCACTCTGCAGTGTGGCAAAGGAAAATATCTTCCATACTTCAGTATTTTTCCATGTTCCTAACAGTGCTTAGAGATTCTACCTGCTTGCACGTTTCCCTGTGAGCAGAAGCACATCTCACATTCATAACTAGGGGTCAAGTCGGAATTTCCATTGGGAACAGATGTGTATTTTATATGGGGCAGATTTCTGGCTGTATGCTATTCAGGACCCTCGGTTCCAGATTCTTTATTCATGCCTCGTGCTTCAATCATGCTTTGTGATCAAGTCCTGTTCCGCAGAAGTATTCTAGGCAAAGATTTGGCCGCTCATGTGAAATACAATTATTCCTGCATCATTCCATACAGTCCTGCAGGCTGAAGCATTGTGTTAGAAAATGTAACACTCACTGAAGTAGAGATGGTAAATTTTTAGCAGATACTTTCAGAAATTCTGCAGTCTGAATATCAAGTGTGCTTCTGCATGCATACAAGAGCACTTTCTTTTAATGGTTGCTTCTGCATTTGGGTTATTTTTAAATCGGTTTTATGAAGTTATCTTTCACACCAATGTTACAGCTATAACTAATATGTGTATAGGTTCATCTTATTCTGTGGCTGGTAATTTGCACAATCCTTGACTTTTAACATCTGATTATTAAACCATGAAATATGCTTTCATTTGAAATTGTGGTCTGTTTTTGTATTTATTAATTCTTATAAACCATATGAAGCAGGTCCATGTCATGCTGACATTGTCATTTTCATTACTCTTGACTTCTGTGATGAAATTTCCACATATAGTGGCAAAGAGAATTGTATTTTATAGTAATCAAAGTCATTCAATCATCAGTGCTGTTATTATTAACTAAAACCAAACAGAAGAGCAACGGGTTTAATTGGCTATGGTGTCCTACTGCTAAGGACCCATCATGCTGCTGTTGAATGTTACAGTCACTTTAGTTTTGAAATGTTGGGGGTGATTTTCCGGCCCCGTTCGCCGTGGATGCAAATCCCATGAGGCCATTAACTCCCGAAAGAGGGCCAGAACAGGATTTGCGCCAAGAAGATTTCAGAAAGAGATCTTCCCCATCCTCCACCGGCAACATAATCAGGTTTGTGCCCAGCGAGAGTGTGAACCTGATTACCATGAATTTAAATAGATTTAAATATGCATAAATGGCATAACGCCTTACCTTCTGGATTCTCCATATGTCCCCACCTCCCGTCACACCGGCGAGAATCACTGCTGGTTTCCAAAAACCGGGGGCTTGCTCAGAGGTGAGTGTAAGAGTAAATTAATGGATTTTGTAAAAGGCAGGATAGATTTAGCACCCCTGCTTTAGAGTAAAATTATATTCTAGTCAAATGCTTATACCTCAAGGTCCTGACATCAGCAGAACTTGGCAGCAAGGTTGTTTACTTGTTTGAAGATAATACCATTTTCTGGCTAGATTACAAACAAACTTTTGTGTGAAGGCTTAATTATAAACCTCCGTCGGCAAGATCAGAATTTTAAAACAATGTTCTGTATATTGAATGACTGTGCAAGCAGTCTGTATCTGTGTTTAGAACTGAGAGCTGTATTAGAATGCTGTCCATATGATTGCTGTGTTAGAGCTCTGTTAGAGCTGTACGACAAGAGGGTGCTCCTCCAGAGGTTTCTCTCGGGTAGTTCTCTCCTTGCTTGGATCATAAATAAACAATTGTAACCTGTCCCCGGGTCTCCTGTGGTTAGTTGGAGGAAGACCACCGCAACATCAGTATAGTCCCTGGGTGGTGAGGGATATGGTTGGCCAGTGCCCTGGAACTGCCCCTGGCATTACCGGGGCAGGGCTTCTAGGAAACCTCATTGGGCCTTCACATTGTGTGTGTGTGCGCGTGTGTGTGTGTGCGCATGTGTGCGCGTGTGTGCACGTGTGTGTGTGTGTGTGTGGTGGGGGAGGAGCAGGGGGAGGGATATGGGGGTTGGGCTCTGATACCACGATGCAGGCGATGATGGGGGTCTTTAACTTTAATGTGAGATCATGGTGCCCTTTTGAAGGACGCCCCGTTCTCTGTGGAGCCGGGCTGACCAGCATCTCTAGGCCCTGCACCTTAGGAATGATGGCGCAAAGCATGCCTGATAGAGCCGGCCTTGCTGACTGCTAGAGAATCTGGAGAGAAAACTCAGCTGGAGAGCTGCACATCAGTTTTCAGACTGAAACTGACATTCTGACAAATTTTGGGACGATTCCACCCTTTGTTCTTACCTCTTCCCCATTCACTCTGATCAAATTTTACCAGACTTTAATTTACTTCTTTTTCATTTCCAATTTCTAATTACATAATTTATAATTTGTTAATCGTGCTTCTCTGTATTTTATTTACCTGATCAGTTCTGGAAATGCTTTTCCATTCTGAAGGGCTATGCACATGTTGTCCAGCCATTGATAGAACAAGACTTTTTAAACTGAAATGTGGATAAGTAATGAACTCAATAAAGTCAACCTTTGATATATTTCTCTATATTAATACAATAAATTGTCCTATTGGCAGCCCAGGAAGCATAATCGCAATCCAATGAGATAATTCACTGGGAGCACTATTATATCACATGTGTGTATTATGTACCTTATTGTAATTTTGAAGTTCCTTAATCTAGTGGCAAAAATGAATTTGAATTTGTATATCAAACTTATTTAATAGCACATCAGTTTATGTTTTAGCTCTCACTATTACTTCGTGACGAAACAGTTCCAATTATAGCAAAAGTCTCAGAATCTAAAGGCCATCTCATTCGTTATTCGCTATTAATGTCAAAAGAAAAATATCTTATTATTTGGCTAAACTCAACAAATGATGCCAGTTATCTACATTTGATTGTTTAGAGACCTTGCCTGGAGCTCGGTCAGTTATTTCCCCTGATAACATTCCAGTTGTTCGAAGAGGAATTTTATATGTATAACTCCTTTCCCTTCAGATTTGTGACTAATTTTAATCCGTAAACCAAATGTAATGGCAAACCTTCAGAACATATTGCCAACAGACTTCAGAAATAATACAATCGCTGCAAAGTAATTGGCAAAATTAGTTAAATTTGCATTTGGTGAGAGATAGCATGATATTGCAGATTTAGCTGACGGCCGTCCATTCTGTGAACAAAAATAAATGAAGGAAAGTTCATTTCAGCAGCGTAACATCAGCAAAGATACCTAATCACGTTTACAAAAAAGCAAAATGCTTCTTTGATCATCATTCTGTTCACAAAGGCAATTAAAATGGAAGAAACATTCAGTCCAGCAAAACTAGTAGGGCGAATGTGATACTTAAAGTCCCATTGGTCTAGCAAATTAAATGTCAAGTTATCAGGTTATTCATGCCAATTTCACATTGATGGAAATGGAACATTTTCTATTTGGTTCTGGAATAAACTCTTTCCATTTCGTGGTTCTAAGGAGCAAAAAAAAAGCAGCTCAAAATGGAATATTGAGCATGTATCGCCATTGGTATGATGTGTACATAGTTAAATTGCACTCATAGTCCCTCTGGTTCCATAAACATTGCAGCGTAATCTGCTTCTGAACAGGAAGTGAACCAATCCACAATAATTCCCTGTCTCTACCCTCCCTGTGCTGCAAATGTATTTCTGATAAAGTAGCAAGAATCCAGCTTAATCAGTTTGCCACTGCTTCATCTTTATTCCAGAAATATAGAATTAAAAATATTAGATCCAATATGCTTTGCATGCTGGATTTTAAATGATGTGTCAGTATAAATACACAGATAACGTTTGAATAATGCAACAGAGTACTTGCAATTAACCCTGGAACCTTTTCTTTGGTTATCTAACATGACACAAACATCTCAATTATCATTACAGTTGGTCCAACAGCAAAGACCCACCTTGAAAATGTTGTAGAACTCAATGTTTAATTCCTAAGATTCTAAATTCTAGCATTCTAAAGGGGGCAATTTAACTCGCCCTTCCAATGGAATCCTGACCCGATGGAATCGATCGCCCCTTTTATAGACAGCCTGATTTTACTTTATTGGAGGTGACTGTATTTCCATGTTCCTGCTAATTCTTAGTGCTGGATGGTAGAGCTAGTGGAACTGGGAAACATTGTTTAAATAATCTTGTTGCTGCAGTACAGACGCCAACAGTGCAGGTTCAATTCTTGTGCTAGCCGAGGTTATTCATGAAGGCCTCGCCTTCTCAATCTTGCCCCTCACCTGAGGTGTGGTGATCCTCAGGTTAAATCACCACCAGTCAGTTCTCTCTGGAGAACTGAAGTAGTAATTGCCCGGGTTAAGTTGTTCATGATTTTAGTGGACAGGATGTACCTGAGGTAATGTTCCACAGTATCATAGTACCATGGGTATCACAATTCAGAACAACTTGGCTTGGGGCAGGTAATTGTGATACATGTATCATCAGCATTAGAGTTGGGTTGTTTTCAGGGCCTACAAGGTTTTCCTGTGTCCCGTGCACTTATGTGCTTCCGTATTTTATGTGGAGTAATGTGAGTTGGCTCAATACGGGTATCTTTGATGATGGGGACCTTAGGAGAGGGAGAGGTCCAATAATTTATTCAGCAATTTTAGCTGAAGACGTTCCTTATTTCTGCACTTTGACTTTAATATTTTCTTCCCCTTCTTAAGAATTTTCACTGTATTTGGATATAAATAATGCTATCTGCTATAATTTAGTGTCATTGACAAAGAATTATAAATGCAATAATTAAATATGATGTTTTGGCTCCAGCCAGACTGCCATTTTCCATTTGAGTAACAGCTGAACTCAAAGGAACAGCAGCCCACTGTCTCTTTTACAGACAGTCCCTTAGAAAGAGGTGACAGACACACAAAGATATATGTTTCAACAAGCCTAACGATGTATTAGGATGGATCTCAAGGGTATTTCAGTATATCCAAGATTAAGTTATTCTAAGTTTGTTTAAGTCATTGATGAGACAGCAAATGGAGTTGAAGCACCTTATCAAAATTACATTGGGCTGATTTTATCTCAAGTAAGATGGGTGGGTTGAGGATGAGTGGTGGGATAAAAGACTCAAAAATCAGCCTAAACCCATCTCCAGCCTGCCTGTTTCTGCCATTAACTGAGGCTGGCAGTTGTATGATTCACAAGCTCAAATAACTTTTGAGATTGGACTGTTATTTTCTCACCACATTTGAATTAGTTTCCTGCTGTAAAGCAAAGCATTTTTATAGAATCATAGAATCCCTACAATGCAGAAGGAAGCTATTCGGCTCATTGAGCCTGCACTAACAACTATCCCACCCAGGTCCTATCCCCGTAACGTCACATATTTACCCTGCTAAACTCCCTGACACTAAGGAGCGATTTGACCTAGGCCAATCAACCTAACGCACACATCATTGGAATGTGGGAAATCGGAGCACCTGCAGGAAACCCAGGCAGACATGGCGTGAATGTGCAAACTCCACACAGTCACCCAAGACCGGAATTGAACCCGGGTCTCTGGTGCTGTGAGGCAACAGGGATAACCACTGTGCCACTGTGCCGCCCTGTTGATCAACACTTTTATACTAAAAAAATTGGATTGCTATCTGGTTAGTAATGGCATTTATAAAATGGTCACAGCACAGGAGGAGGCCATTCAACAGCAATTGAGCTATTCCACTTTCACCGAAGCCCAAACATTTCCCTTGCAGAAACTTATCCAATTGTCTTTGGAAAGTCAGGATTGAATCTGCCTCCACCAGACTCTCAGGCAGTGCATTTCAGATCCTAACTGTTTGCTGTGTAAGCATGTTTTTCCTCATGTCACCTTTGGTTCTTTTACCAATTACTTAAATGCTTTGTTCTCTGGCTCTTGACATGGGAAAAATGTGACTCTTCGTGCTCTGTCTCCTCATGATTTTTAAACACCTCTATCAAACAGATTCTCCAAGTTATCCACATAACTGACGTCCCTCGTCCCTGGCACCATTATTATAAATCTTTTTCTCCATCCTTGCTAATGTTTTCACATCTTTCCTAAAGTGCATTGCCGACAATTAAACATGGGGCTGAATTTTTCAAACGGTGAGGTTTCCCTTCCCAAATTGAACAGCAAGATCTGCAGTGGACTTATGAGGAAATACAGCAACATGCCTGAGCCTAAGTCTCAGGGCTGGAGGACAAGGCAAGTTTAAGGGGTCCCAGGACAGGGTGGGTAGGTCAGGGAGGGTGCAAAAGGGAAGTTTGGGGTGTTGGGAGAAAGGCCAGGGGTGAAGGGTGTTTAAGCAGCCACTGGATCTTAAATGGGGGTTCCCCCAGTCAGAAGGGGGCTTCTGATGGGGGCCCCAACACTCCCACCTTTCCCACCCAAAATCTAAGCCCAATCTTATTTGTGTTTCCCCCATGCCGGATAAACCCTCCCACCAGCCCAAAGTAACACCCTTAAGTGGCCTCAGTTGAGACAAGGGCTCAACGGAGTATCCCAACGGAGTGGGAATCGAGGGATACAAAAGAATGGTCTAGTTTGGACCAGGGAGCGGCACGGGCTTGGAGGGCCAAAGGGCCTGTTCCTGTGCTGTATTGTTCTTTGTTCTTTGTTCTGAAGCCTTGCCCACCCCAGCATAAAATCAGTGTGGAGTTCGTGCGGACGGGAACCTTGGGGGAATCCCGTTCCTTCAATTTCACCCCCTCCCGTCTGAAAACCCGCTGGCGAGGGAGTATGAAATTCAGGCGTAATACTCTAATTGAGGCCAGTCGAGTGTTAATAATGATTCATTAGAACTTTCTTGATTTCCCATTCTATGCCTTGACTTATAAGACTGAGGATCTCAATTGCCTTTTTAACTGCTTTCTCAACCTGCCCTGCCATGTTAAATGATCTGTGGTCTCTCAGTTCCTGCTCCCCCTTTAGAGTTTACCTCTTCTCACCTTCCTCTTGTCACAATGATGCGATTTTTCCATGTGTAATATTAATCTTTGATTTTATCAGCTGATCAAACATAAATTGAACTGCTCAAAAATGATTTTTTAAAAGCAAGCAAAGACACTGACCTGTGATGGCTGCCCCAAGTCACCTGTTGTCTGGTATTACAAGTTGATCAATTTCTGGAAGGTTGTAATGCAAATTAAAATTAAGGCACATTAGGACAACTGCCTATGAAATTTCACACTTGCAGATTTCAAAAACTACTTCAAAAGATTTACTGAAACTGTGCTGGACCTCGCCATGTATATTTCTAGAACACTAGCTTTCAAGCTGAGATGGAAAGTCTACAGTTATGCAGTTATATGGGAGGTGTCATCAAGATTGAAGATGGATCATCCAAGATTTAATGGCTGAGACATTACAGAATCTAATCACCTAGCTCATAAAACAATAGCCACAATCTGTCCAGACATGAGCTAACCAATTGGCTTCTGAAATCATTATGAAGAGAGCAAAATCATGTCACTAAAAGGACCATTTCTCAATGTCTTTCGTTACAACATGCAAGCTACTAAGCGAGAGCCTGGAAGAAAACTGCCAGTGGAGCAGTAACCACTTCTCTCGCTCCTTTTTCTCTCTCACAATTTTAAGATGCAATCTCAGATGCAGCTTAAAATCCATCATAGAGATAGAGAATTTCCAAACCAAAGGTTTATCAGGTGCAAAAATCATCGACTTCTGGAAAAAATTGATTTTTTTTTTAGAAAGGCAACACTTGAACATTTAAATATATCGTTAAGTTCTGTTTTAATGAAGCATTCTGGCTTTAACAGCCAGTGCATCTGTTTCCTGAGTTGTCGGAATCTAGCCAGGGTCAACTTGGTGAGTGCATGACATGGAGTGCTTCTTCAGTGAAATTAACAAGCTGGGAAGGTGTTCAGTGAAACTGAAACGCTGCAGCCTTGCGATGAAAGGCTGTTTTTCACAGAACTTCTCAGAGAGTATTTTGACTGCTTTACAGGTGATTACCAGGTATTGGAAGTCCCTTCACCTGTCCTGCACTTCCCTCACCTTCAGCTGCATTTCCGCTGCTGACAGCTTCACTGAGACCAGTACGCAGTTTATGGAGCTCTGTCTTACAGATGAGATGAGGAAGCAACAGCATCAGGAGCAGCACTAACAGCTGCCTTTTCATCAGCCACATGCTGGAATGGACACGGTGATCCAACTCCAAGAAGGCAAAACCATCAGCACATGGTCTAACGGAACAGAATCAGCTCTCACAGGATCACTGCTAACATCTATGACATCCTGGAAGAAGACCCCCCTTAGCAGTAGACCAGGTGGCCACGTGTTGCCAGTGGCTATCAAGCTATCTGTTACAGTAAGGTCACCATCTTTCCTTCCCCTTGACCCTTGCCTCTCAGCAGCTCGTGCACTCTCTTCTCCTGCAAGCAGAGAAAGCAAAGAGGTGTGAGTGTTTTTAATGACTTGTGTGGACAGCAGAGAAGGAGAGCAATTGTGGAAGGTGGCCGTGAGGCATATGTGTGAGTGAGTAAATGCTGAGAGTCAGTGTGAGTGTTAGTTGCTCAGATGGGGATATGAGGTGCCCGGAGAGAGAGGAATGACTGGAACTACAAATTGTGTTGGTCTGAGGAGTGCTGAGCAGGAGGATGCTGGGAAAGCCAGAGTGTGGGACTTGGCACCTGAAAGTGTTATGCCACCCACCTTTTCCATCGTCCTGGATCCTCTTGGTGTACTGTGCCCCAGGTTGAAGGAACCGATTTCTGCTGCAGACTTCCTCAGCTACTTTCATCCATACTTGTTTGGTTTGAGAGTCTATTCTCTTGGTAAGATTACCTCAGTTCAATCCCTCACATTCCACAGCATTCTCTAGGTAAGTGCAAAATATCCTTTCCAAGTCTCTTCTCCATTGCAGCTGCCTCAGATGTCCTTTTGCATTTGAGCCATTCTAACTCTTTTCCAAGGTGTCCTTTTATTAAAAATCCCTCAATTGACATGATCTCTCCCGCCATCTCTGATTAGTCAGGGAACCCGGAAGTGGAATGCTAATACAGTGGCTCGGTTGAAGCCCTATGGAGATGTCAGCACATTCCCAATCCACCAATAATTCTGCTGTTTTGCCAGAGACTGAGTTTTGAAATTCTGTCAATCAATTCAGGACAAAATGGATTAGCACTTAGAAGAGAGTGGCTAATAAATGAAAGTCAGCATGGATTTGTTAATGACAAATTATATTCGATTGAAATGATTAAATTCTTTGTGATGAAATAATGGAGAGCTGAGATATGGGTTGGTGTTATTTGTGTATGGACTTTCAAAAGGCAATTGATAAAGTCCTTCAAAATAGACTTGTTTGCAAAATTAAAGACAATGGAATTGAAGGGACAATGGCTACATGGACATGACATTGGTTAAGGGACAGAATGTGGCACTGCTTTGAAAGAGCCATCCAGTCAGTCCTATTCCCCTATCTTTTCTCGATAGCTCTGCAAACACTTTCACTTCAGTATTTATCCAATTCCCTTTATTGATTCTGCTTCCACCACCCTTTCAGGCAGTTATCATAACTTGCTGCATAAAATTTACATTCTTCAAGTCACCTCTGGTGCTTTGACAATGGCCAAAAATGTATGTCCTCTAGTTAGTATTACGGAAGTATTACCATTCATGCTGTTTGATTCATCATACTGAAATAATAACATTACTAAGTCAAGGTACCAGGCAAATGCAATCTCAATCTGTTAAAAGAATAATGATGCACCTGTAATAATGCTTATTTCACAATTCTGCCTTCTAACACGGTTAACTGATGAAAAGTTGTGTGATCCAGTTGTGGAGTAGACAGTGCTCTCAAATAATGGTTCCATTATAAAAACCAAAATGCCAGTTTAATCAGAAGTCTCAACATTCCTGAAATTGAAATCTCAAGTCTAAAGGAGATCATCTTCTCCTAGTTTCAGAGGATGTAATTTGTGCAGTTTTGTATTGTACCATTGCATTACATAGAGAATGCACGGAAAATTGTTTTTTTCTTTTTCTAAAACTGCCTTGTATCATGCTGCTAAATTGAACTCAATTTCTTATTTATTCATAGGCACAACAGGAGGTATTTTGTGCACTTTCATTGGCACTGCAACTGTTCATGTAATTTTTCCACATGCATGTATGAATTTTTCCAAGGTTGCTATACAGATTGACTGTATTCCATCTCATGTGATCATCCTTTTCCCAGAGCTCTAACCACATCTCTCTCCTCTTCGGTATGCTGCAAACAGAGGGACATGATGGATGGAGCTTTGCTGAATGGTTGAGATTTTATCCTGCTCCAAGCTAGTGGTAAATCTTCTTGTGCCGAGTATAGATCATGAGCAGCCTTCACCTTTCTGCGCCTGCAGCCTCTAAAGAAGAGTGATTTGATTAGAGTGTGAATGCTGGGGCTTTGGGAAAAGACCCTGATGACAAAGTTAGTGAAGCGGAGAATCTAAACAGTCTTAAGGGACTTCAAATCAGTAAATCTCAAGGATAGATGAGCTACATCTGAGAATTCAGAGAGAGAGACAGCTAAAGGAGTTTGGTGCATTATTTTTAGGGAAGACAGTGATTATTGATAATGTTCAAACACGCTGGACTATATCTGAGTTGAGCAGAATTGCTTGAAATAGCTCATCCAATTTACAGTGAGTATTCTTTGATACTTGAATATCTCTGCTGAAGAAAGCCAGTATGATGTTTGGGATCAGTTTGTTTCAAGTCATTATTTTTAATTGAAGAATACCGCATGTTATGAATCCAAAGTTAACATTGCAGTCAATAATATCACAGAGGACAAAGCAGCTGCAATGTCCTCAGCTGAACCTTCAGTAGACTGGGCAACGTGATGACATGTTTGGAGATGTCACATTCAGATACAAATCAATATTTATATACATTCCTAAATAATACTATGAAGTTCAAACAGTGTTTTATACAAAAGTCAATACTCAGTATAAAGATTGTAAGATGCAAATATTGCAAGAACAACTTACATTTATCTAGCACTTTTAACATGCAACTCCCAAGGTACTTCACAGGTACATTATGAAACAAAATTAGACACAGCCCATAGACAGTTTGACCAAAGAGGTAACTTTTAGGAGTGACCTAAAGGAGGATAGAGAAGAGGAGAGGCACAAAGATATAGAGAGAAGATTCCAGGGATTAGTGCTTAAGGGAGCAAGTTCGCTAATGATTTGCTCAGTGTCCAGTACCATTTATAACCCCTCAGATACAGAAGGAGTGTATGCAGCAAGACCTGAACATTATTCACACCATACAAGTGTCACATAAAGAAGATCATAGATCATTGCAAGGATCTACCTTAATCTCCCCCCCCCCCCCCCCCCCACCTCCCCAACTACCTCTTTACAGTGCAGCTTTCACCAATCGAGAGATACCACAGATTTGGAACTGTATTTTATGTGTCTTCACCAGGTGTGTATTGGGCAGGAGGGCATGTAAAATCCATCACCTTCACACCCACCACTGAGCTCACCCCCATGATACCAGGAGTAGGTGAGTGCCAAAATCAGCAGCCCATCCACCATAATTAAACAAGTAATCAAATGTCATTCATTGGCTAAATAATACCCTATCCATGCCACAAAATGTTCGGCATGGGCAGTGGGGCGGGAGCATGGAGCCCGATTTTTTGTTTCAGTTCTGCAAAGGATGGGAAGGAAAGTGTGGGTTAGATCTTCAGCGGCTTCCCTTCACGGGTGGTGGGGTTGCACCCTGAGACAGAACACCACCTTTCTTCTGACCCATCAGCAGCTTTAAAACCATGCAGGCTTGGTTTTTCTTATACAATTTATTTGTTCATGGGCCATGGGTGTCAGTGGCTAAGCCATTCCTAATGATCACCAAAAGGTGATGGGCAGCTGCCTTCTTTAACCGTTTGTGATGTAGGTACATTCCCACAATGCTGATAGAAAGGATTAACAATGGGCTAAATCTTACTTAAATAATAACATGTTATAGAGTCATAGAGGTTTACAGCATGGAAACAGGCCCTTCGGCCCACCTTGACCATGCTGCCCTTTTTTTAACCCCTAAGCTCGTCCCAATTGCCCACGTTTGGCCCATATCCCTCTATAGCCATCTTACCCATGTATCTGTCTAAACACTTTTTAAAAGGCAAAATTGTACCTGCCTCTACTACTACCTCTGGCAGTTTGTTCCAGACACTCACCACCTTTTGTGTGAAAAAATTGCTCTTCTGGACCCTTTAGTATCTATCCCCTTTTAAACCTATGCCCTCTAGTTTTAGACTCCCCTACCTTTGAGAAAAGATATTGATTATCTAGCTGATCTATGCCCCTCATTATTTTACAGACCTCCAAAAGATCACCCAATGATTTTGACCCAGTGACCGTGAAGCAACAGTGGTATAGTTCCAAATCAGGATGGTGTGTGACTTGGAGCTCATCTCAGGGTCAAACATGACACCCTGGTTACAGTCTGGTTCAGCCTTACACACTTGCCAGGGAGAGGGATGGTGTTTGTGGCGAGAGTGTTTGTAGTGGGAATCAAAAACAATGGCTTCAGTCTTCCCAATATTTGTTTGGAGGAAATTTCTATGAATCCGGTAGTGGATGTGGGGACAAACAGTCAAATAATTTAGAGAAGAAGGAGAAGATCAAGACAGGTGGGGGAGAGATTGAGCTGGGTACTGTGTATGGAAACTGCATGTTGTGCTTTTGGTTCATGTCTAAGAGGGGCAGCACCCCGATGAGGAAAAATGGACAGCAAGGTTAGATCAGGAGTAACAATGCAAGAATGTGAAGAGAAGCCATTGCTGTTGATTTCCTGTCTACAGCAGTCCCGTCCCACCATCACCTCCCTCTCCCTCCCCTCTCTCCACAAATGACGGTGGGAAAGAGTTATAGCTTTAGTGGGGTCAAGGGCATCAAAGCTGGTGGAAAGGGTGTGATTTTGGAGAATCAGCAGAGGAGTCATGATGGATTATAGGCCAAAGGCTCGATAGTTGGGAGCTTCAGCATGAAAAAATAAGTGACTTGAAGGAACGTTATGCCTGGGGTCAGACAGAGAATGACGTGAACGTGAGAGGAGGAAAGAGAGATAAGAGGATGCGATCAGAAGCATATATTACCCACTATCTATGTGTTTGCTGGATTCAAAATAAATACATTTAATTAGTTTTCTGCACAGTATAAGAATTATATAAAACTGCTTATCTAATTCAAGTACAGCAGAAACCAAATCAAATATATTTTCAAATACATCTCTCAGATTTACAGCCCTGCAATAAGCTTAGGATTGATTGGACAAGACAGAAACGTTGGGCGGAATTTCCCCGTCCTGCCCGCTACAATTCCCATGGCGGGCAGGACACGGACATGGAAAGGTCTTTTGACCATGGGCAAGATTTCCTGGTATTGGAGTGAGTGCGGCCGGAAAATCCCGTTCATTGTGTCCGGCATTTGAGAGGCAGCATTCAGACTTTGCAGGATGATTTTTATCAACAATAGGGTTGCATAGCTGACTGTATGGCACCATTGAAGCCTGAGTGTCTGTCATAGAAGATTAGAGGAGATTTCAGGTGAGAGCCTTTCAACATGTATACTGGGTAAGAGCCCTCACGTGCCTCAGCCCATTAAAATGTCCATAAGAATACGCATTCCTGTAACCTCCAGATGCCCAGTGCAATGATATGTCTCAATGTTATGGAGCTCAGATGAATGCATCCATCATCCCTATACCTGAGAAAAACCAAGCAGCGTGCCTTAATGACTATCGGCCGTTGGCTCTGACATCCATCATTACGAAGTGCTTCGAAAGGCTAGTCATGGCACGAATCAATTCCAGCCTCCTGGGCTACCTGAAAGCACTACAGTTTGCCTACTGCCGCAACAGGTCCACAGCAGATGCCATCTCCCTGCCCCTGCACTCAACCCTGGAACACATAGATAACAAAGACACCTATGTCAGACTCCTATTTATTGACCACAGCTCAGCCTTCAACACCATTATTCCTATGAAGCTCATCTCCAAACTCCATGGCCTGGGCCTTGGCATCTCCCTCTGTGACTGGATCCTGAATTTCCTAACTCACAGACCACGATCAGTAAGGATAGGCAACAACACCTCTTCCATGGTCATCCTCAACACCAGTGCCCCACAAGGCTGTGTTCTGAGCCCCCTGCTATGCTCCTTATACACCTATGACTGTGTGGAAAAATTCCCCTCCAATTCGATTTTCAAGTTTGCTGATGACACCACCGTAGTGGGTCGGATTTCAAACAATGACGAGACAGAGTACAGGAATGAGATAGAGAGCCTGGTGAACTGGTGCATCAACAATAATCTCTCTCTCAATGTCAACAAAATGAAAGAGATTGTCATCCACTTCAGGAAGCGTAAAGGAGAACATGCCCCTGTCTACATCAACGGGGAAAAAGTAGAAAGGGTCGAGAGCTTCAAGTTTTTAGGTGTCCAGATCACCAAAACCTGCCCTGGTCCCCCCATGCCGACACTATACTTAAGAAAGCCCACCAACACCTCTACTTTCTCAGAAGACTAAGGAAATCTGGCATGTCAACTACGATTCTCACCAACTTTTACAGATGCACCATAGAAAGCAATCTTTCTGGTTGTATCACAGCTTGGTATGGCTCCTGCTCTGCCCAAGACCGCAAGGAACTACAAAAGGTCGTGAATGTAGCCTAATCCGTCACGCAAACCAGCCTCTCATCCATTGACTCTGTCTACACTTCCCGCTGGCTCGGCAAAGCAGCCAATATAATTAAGGACCCCACGCACCCCGGACATTCTCTCTTCCACCTTCTTCCTTCGGGAAAAAGATACAAAAGTCTGAGGTCACATATCAACCAACTCAATGAACAGCTTCGTCCCTGCTGTTGTCAGACTTTTGAATGGACTTACCTTACATTAAGTTGATTTTTCTCTACACCCTAGCTATGACTGTAACACTACATTCTGCACTCTCTTGTTTCCTTCTATATGAATGATATGCTTTGTATAGCGCACAAGGAACAATACTTTTCACTGTATCCTAATACATGTAACAACAAAAAATCAAAATTTGGTAGAAGAGATTGATATGACCACCCTACTAAGGAGAACCAGCAAGTGAATTCCTCCTGTTCCACGCTTAATACCCTGAAGATAGAAGCAAATTACTGTGGATGCAGGAATCTGAAACAAAAACAGAAAATACTGGAAAATCTCAGCAGGTCTTTGTTTTCACTGGAAAGACATTGTTTTTCCTGGAAAGATGGAGGCTGAGGGGAGACCTGACAGAGGTCTACAAAATTATGAGAGGCATAGACAGGGTGGAAGTGTCAATTACAGGTGCAGGGTGAGGGGGGGGGGGGGAAAGTTTAAGGGAGATGTGCAGGGGAAGTTTTTCACACAGAGAATGGTGGGTGCCTGGAACGCGCTGCCAGGGGAGGTGGTGGAAGCAGCCGCATTAGCAACATTTAAGAGGTATCTGGATGTGTACATGAATAGGGAGGGAATGGAGGGACACGGATCGAGTAAGGGCAGAAGGTATTTTTTAGTTTAGTTAGGGCATCATGATCGGCACAGGCTTGGAGGGCCAAAGGGCCTGTTCTTGTGCTGTATCTTTTTTCTTTGTCTGACAACATCTGTGGAAAGAGAATAGAGCCAACATTTTGAGTCAGGATGACTTTTCATCAGACCCTGAAGTTATGTGTGAAAATGATGGGGCTAAGATTCAGCTCTTCTGTGGCTCCTCATCATCCTTTTAATTGAAGAGTTTCCCAAAGCTCACATTAATATTTCCGATTGTCACATTCTTTGATCACTGCCTTGTTAATTTTATACTTGTATTCAAAATAGCATTGTAGTAAATAGGACTGGTTGAATTTACAGAGCCCAACTGGTGTATTTGCAGGTGGGAGGGCATGTAAAATGTGACAGTTGTCAAGCACACCATCTCCCCCCCCCCCCCCCCCCCGCACCCCCGAGCTGTACCCTATAATACAGTAGACGGATATGTCATCAGCCAGCCTGTCTGCCCTTAGGCCTATTGAGGTGCTTAACTGGCCAATTTAAAGCCCTGTTTCCGTCCCAAGTGCAATAATACGTGCAGTTGGGAAAGGCTGAATGAATCTCAGATGAATCTCAGATGAATCCATCCTCTACCTCTCTGGGGGCCCAATCCCTTCCTGACCAAGAGCCCCAACTTACCCCTAAGTCCGGTCACCATGCCATCTTCTCCTTGGGATTGCTTGTTGTCCTAGCAGCAGCCACTCCTGAGTTCCTCAGCTGCTCATACTGCTCTCAAGGCCAGAACTTCCTTTCCTTGAGGAGGCGTAGGCCCTGCAATTCTCATTAAGGCTGCCCCCCTCCCCGCAGCATATTTATCACTGTGGCTGCGGGGCCTCCATTTTAGGACTTTTGTGAACAATTCACCACCCCCCCCCCCAGCCCCCCCCCATAAAATTCAGCCCCCTGTCTACAATCATTTGCACGAGTGCTATTACAGCTAGGCTGAAATATCCTGCTTAACAACAAAATGGTTGCCACCCTGAATGTCGAGCACAATCTTTGTAAATAGTAAAAAGATCAGGCAGTGCTTTGATTGCTTTGAGTAGGTGTTAATGCTTTGAGAGTCCCATGTCATTTGGTTTGCTACTTTTATCACAACACTAGATTGAGAAAGAACGAGTGAGACAACAAGCAAACCACACATAGAAAAAGATACCTCTTAAGGAACAAATTACATTGAAGTGCATCGACATTCTTGTGACATTTCAGCCACGCACTTAACATTGAAGCAAGCTATATTTTTATAATAAGACACTTGAGTGATTATAAAAACAATTAGGTTTACGATATAATGACCTAAATGGCAGTGAAATTGGACTACAGCAAAAGCGTGAAAGGGGTAATCATGAATTGGCAGCCTGTTTTACACCCAGTCAGATTTTCTCTTCCATTGACTTTAATAGAAACTAAAATTGGGCTGGTTGTAAAATGGCGTGTCAGTTTGTTATAGTCGACACTGTGTTGCTGCTGAAGGCTAATTTCAACCCCAATGATTTAATTTGGGAATATCACCAGAAGTAGTGGTTTGTATTACAGAGTGAGTTAAGTATGAAATAAATGATCAAGTTAATGATTAGTTTGATTATAAAGTGCAAAACCTATTTATAAATGTTGATGGTTATGCTAAAACTTCTCATGGAATCATTGAATCCCACAGTGCAGAAGGAGACCATTCAGCCCATCGAGTCGGCACCGACCACAATCCCACCCAGTCCCTATCTCCATAATCCCATGCATTTACCCTAGCTAGTTCCCCTGACACTAAGGGGCAATTTAGCATGGCCATTCCACCTACCCGCACATCTTTGGACTGTAGCAGGAAACAGGAGCACCCAGAGGAAACCCCCGCAGACACGGGGAGAATGTGTAAACTCCACACAGACAGTGACCCAAGCCAGGAATCGAACCCGGGTCCTTGGAGCTGTGAGGCAGCAGTGCTAACCACTTTGCTACCGTGTCACCCACTAGAAAGAATCATAGAAACCCTACAGTGCAGAAGGAGGCTATTCGGCCCATCGAGTCTGCACCGACCACAATCCCACCAAGGCCCTACCCCCACATATTTTACCCGCTAATCCCTCTAACCTACGCATCCCAGGACTCTAAGGGGCAATTTTTTTAACCTGGCCAATCAACCTAACCCGCACATCTTTGGACTGTGGGAGGAAACCAGAGCACCCGGAGGAAACCCACGCAGATACGAGGAGAATGTGCAAACTCCACACAGACAGTGACCCGAGCCGGGAATCGAACCCAGGACCCTGGAGCTGTGAAGCAGCAGTGCTAACCACTGTGCTACCATGCCGCCCCACTGTTAAACAAGTTTTAATAGCTACTTGCAAGAAGTACTAATTTTTCTTATAAATTTGAAAATACATTTCTCATGTCTCATGGAAATAAAAAAATAGAATAAATATAAAAATGTAAAAAAAAATTCCCATGTATGATAATTTGAGGATTCAAGATTTTTGACAATCGTGAAGCCCTTGACAAACAGACATGCTCGAAATACTCCCACAACTCCATGGAGCAGGTATAAAAACTGTCACATGACTTGCAGGGCTGGAGTACATGCCGAGGGTGCAGCTCAATGTAAATATAAGAGGCTTTCCTTTTAAGACAAAGATGAAGAGAAACATTTTCTCCCAAGAGGATTTTGGTGTGTGAAAATCTCTCCCCCAGAAAGCAGTGGAGGATTAATCTTTGAATTTATTCAAGACAGAGTTAGATAGATTTTTGTTAGGCAAGGAGGGGGGTCAAGGTTTAGGGAGTGGCAGGTGATGGGGTGGGCAGGAAAGTGGAGTGAAACCACAACCAGATCAGCCATGATCTTTTTGAACGGTGGTGTAGGCTTGATGGGCCAAATGGCCTACTCCTGCTCTAGTGTACCTAAATGTTGGGGACGAGCCACCTCCACTTGGTTGGTTCCTCCCCATGAACCTTATGGTTGGCTGCCTCCAATTGATGTGAGGCAAGAATTCTGGAGGAACTTCCATCAAATAGACCTGCTGGCCATTTAGAGATCAGCAGCTCATCAGTGCAGGCAGCACGACTAAGAGCAGTGGCCACTGCTGGTACTGCACTGAGGATATCGAGGAGGCGTTCAGCGATGGAAACCCGGACTTCAAGGTAAGTCTGGTATCTCCCTGGGTCCAGGTTGGCAGGTCCCGGCTAGATGGTTAGAGGGCACGTTGTACTGGGGAGAGGATGTGGGGAGGGAAATCGGTTGAGATCCTCCAATTGGCACTGAGGGTCGACAAAGGAGGCACTCTTCCCTTTCACAGTCCAACAGCCCAGTGGATCAAACCTCCCAGGCTGTACGTTTCTCAGTAAGTTAAGTGGTAGCGGAATGAGGCCCTTAACTACCCACTTAAGGACCTTAGTTTGGCTATTAATGGACAGCCCTACTGATGCCTCTATTACAGCCGGACAGGAAATACACATTTTATATTCTGAACGGGCATAAATTTATTCCCAAAATTTTTGGCATGGCAGATCACTGTATTTGGCGGTGATATTTGTGTTTTATTTCCCTATTGTATTTTCTATATGTTTCAATGTTTTATGACATCAGAATCTGTTCCATTAAAAAGCAAGAAGTTTCTACAATTTCATTTTCTTAAACGTGCTGTTCTTAATGCGCATTGGTGATGTTTCGATGGTTTTAAAATTTAGTTTTCATAACATCTGTAAGGTGAATTTTAGTCTTGAGAAAAATGGCGTATGTTCTGTGTATCCCTCAGGTTTTAGCTGTCTGTGTGCTGGTTTCCAACTGAAGCTAGTTTCTAAGTTCCAGCATGTGCTAATGAGCTCAGGATAAATTGTCATCAACATGGTCGGCTGGGACATCAACGTGAATTTCAGTATAAGTGGGATTGAGAAAATTCCAATCCTTTGAAGTTTGGTTCAGTCTGGGAATTATTATTGTGCCTCTTCACAGCGACTGCAAGCAAAAAGAGAGGAAATGGGAAATAACTCACACAGCATCCCTCAAGAACAACTGTCCATTGACATTGGAACAGAGGATGCTGGAAAAACTCAGCAGGTCTGGCAACATCAGTCAGGAGAGAAACAGAATTAACGTTTCGAGTCCTTCTGGCTCTTCATCAGAACTAAAGAGAGGGAGAATGTGTTATGGTAGCTGTGAGAGATTGCAACAAAATGTAGCGACTTTAAGAACAAAAGATAGATGACCTGATGTGGGAGGGTCATCAGAGGGGTGGAGGGCCGAGACTTTCATCGAGACAATACATGTATGGGATATTTAACAAAAAGGGGTTTGAGACGGAGGAGAAAGGTCACAATATGAAGCTGCCAAACTCAACAGAAATCTCAATGCACTGATTTCTGTGGGAGTTGCCCAGAAAGTTTTAATTTTAACAGGCAACTTCCCTGCTCCCCGGGTCAAAAATCTCCTACTCTGAGTTAGTGTCGGAGACTTCAGACAGTTCTGTGGTGCTTACCTGGATAGTTAGCCAGGAAATGTTAGACAAAAAAACTTGCCTAACTCCTAGATAACAACAGAACTGACCCCCCCCTCCCCCACCAATCACTCGCAATGACCACCAACCTCCTCCGACTCTTCCCACTGACACCCCGACTGCCCCCCTAATTATTCCTCCAACCCCCTACCACCTTACTATTCCCCCGACCCCCCTGAACAAGCAGCCAGGGCAACTACTGCTCCTCACAATTCTAACCTTCGACCACACGACTACCTGTCCTGACCACCCCCCAACCAACCCTGACGACAAACCACAATCCAACTATAACTCTAACCAGACTTGATTACCCCCAGCCACCCGGCTATCTGCCTTGACCAGATCGAACCAGCCCCCTCATCCAACAACTACTCCCAACGACATAACCTGACTAATCAGACTAATGCGGAGGGAAGTGGCAGGTTACAGAGGGACATAGATAAGCTGCAGAGCTGGGCTGAGAGGTGGCAAATGGAGTTTAATGCAGAAAAGTGTGAGGTGATTCACTTTGGAAGGAGTAACAGGAATACAGAGTACTGGGCTAATGGTAAGATACTTGGTAGTGTGGATGAACTGAGGGATCTGGGTGTCCATGTGCATAGATCCCTGAAAGTTGGCACCCAGGTTGATAGGGTTGTTAAGAAGGCGTACGGTGTGTTAGCTTTTATTGGTAGAGGGATTGAGTTTCGGAGCCAGGAGGTCATGCTGCAACTGTACAAAACTCTGGTGCGGCCGCATTTGGAGTATTGCGTACAGTTCTGGTCGCCGTATTATAGGAAACATGTGGAAGTGTTGGAAAGGGTGCAGAGGAGATTTACCAGGATGTTGCCTGGTATGGTGGGAAAATCGTATGAGGAAAGGCTGAGGGGCTTGAGGTTGTTTTCGTTAGAGAGAAGAAGGTTAAGAGGTGACTTAATAGAGGCATACAAGATGATCAGAGGATTAGATAGGGTGGATAGTGAGAGCCTTTTTCCTCGGATGGTGATGGCTAGCATGAGGGGACATAGCTTTAAATTGAGGGGTGAGAGATATAGGACAGATGCTCGAGGTAGGTTCTTTACTCAGAGAGTAGTAAGGGCGTGGAATGTCCTGCCAGCAGCAGTAGTGGACTCGTCAACATTAAGAGCATTCAAATGGTTATTGGATAAACATATGGATGACATTGGAATAGTGTAGATTAGAGGGGCTTTAGATTGGTTCCACTGGTCGGCGCAACATCGAGGGCCGAAGGGCCTGTACTGCGCTGTAATGTTCTATGTTCTATGTTCTAATCCCCAACCTGACCACATTTCCTGACCCAACACACCTACCTAGCTGCTACCCTACCCACCTGCCTTCTCTACCACCAGCCACCCTACCCACTCACCTCTTCCACCCTACCTCCCTATTGACTTATATTCATCCACTCCCTAAAACACACTCACATTTAAACTTACCTCACAGCATCTAGTGCTGTAAAAAAGGTGGCATGGCTTGTCTTCTCCCTAACGCTTCAGTACTGTGATGGAAATCTTCTTGGGACTATACACCATGTATTTCTGGAATAGCTGGGTACAAGAGGCCTGGCCAGAAATCTGGAAAACCGTTTGGGTGTTGAAAGGTTCAAGCAGAGTGGCAATCCAACAATGATTGTCACTTTACAGAAGATCCGGAGCCATGTATTTGGCAATTAGTGTAACAGATGGAAACACTGGATCCCTCTTGCCGTATGGCACAATGTCTGCCAAGCAATTTTTTTTTTACAATTAAAACAAGCATGAAACTGATCTGGAAACAGTCATACTTTGCTTTCTTTTTCTATCTGCTTCTCTTCCTACGCATTGGGTAGATTGTTCCCCTGTGCAAATATTGGGCATGCACATTCTCTCTTCCACCTTCTTCCGTCGGGAAAAATATACAAAAGTCTGAGAACACTTACCAACCGACTCAAGAACAGCTTCTTCCCTGCTGCCATCAGACTTTTGAATGGACCTACCTTATATTAAGTTGACTTTTCTCTAGCTATGACTGTAACACTACATTCTGCAACCTTTCCTTTCCTTCTCTATGAACGGTATGCTTTGTCTGTATAGTGCACAAGAAACAATAGTTTTCACTGTATACTCATACATGTGACAATAATAAATCAAATCAAATATTAATGTAAGTATTATGAAAGCACAGCTTTCAGAATACTATTTGTTTTGCATATTGTTGAGAACTTAATCATGGAACAAAGAAGATTATGATCTTTGGAAAATATTTGAATATTGGAATCGGAATTGGAATTCCAAAATATTGGCAGAATATTTGCATTTTCATTAAGTAATTACAGTGTTAACCTTGGTGTATGTATCCTGGACAGGAGCTGCCCGTTCTTGATTTATGGTGAATTATTTGTTGTTGAAGTTTTATTCCAATGAAATCCCTGAAGTCACTGAGCTTTATTCAGCCATGATTTGCTTGGTATTGACTCAGCTTTGGAAATTGATTTCTGCACAACTGTACAAATGAAAATCCGAGGACTTGCTACTTGTGTAGTGCAGACATGCAAGCTGACGTGCAAAGGTGAAACTGTGCAAATTGAAACAGAAAGCTTGTTTAGTACCAAAAGCACATTTTGTTTAGATTAAGGTTATTAAAATAATGAGAACCTTACTTGCTTGACGTTTGAGAGCCAATCTGAAAATATTGTACAAAAAAGTTTTGACTTTGAGGGTATTCTTCCAACAGCTATGACCCTGAAATTCTGCCAAGGGATAGGAAAGTATGAATGTTTAATCTGTACTGCAGATTGTCAAAGCATACATGGAATAACTGTGTGCTGGGCACAAGGGGAAAGGGGGAGGATGGGATTTTAATTATACCAAATACTTCCTGTACTCATTTTCATGCTGTCATTTCAAATTTAATTAAATTCTACATTAAAGTGATATTCAGACATCTAAAAAAGTATGAGTTGACCTCCGTATTTTGTCATTAAAATGACTTTCCTAGATATGCCACATATAGCATTGAGACTTCTCTGGTAGATGCTATTAAGATTGTTTGCATTTTCATTAAGTAATTACAATATTAATCTTGGAGCTTGTGTTCTGGTGTGAACTGCCTGAACTTGATCACTCCTGCCTTAGCGCTCAACAGGAAGATGGTAATGGAAGTCAAATTAAGCAACTACGAGTTGCGCCAATTTACTGCTTCTAAGACGTCAAGTTCTGAATTGTGGGTGAACCTGAATTCTCATGGGTGGAGCCCCCGCCTGTGGAAAGGGAGATGCAACTATTTCATTTTGGATCCCAATGCCATTTTTATCTCAACCTTCCTGACAACAGCAAGACCCTGCTTCTATTTACCAACCACGGAGTGTACAGGTCAAGAGGTGACCACCTCCGGCTTTACTGAACGGGATTTGCAACAGCAGTCAGGTGAAGCTGGATGGAGCTTTGAGAGACATGTTTGGCAGTGGCCTCTGGATTTTCCACCTTTCCAGATTTTACTCAATGGTGTGGCCTCTTGCTATGCTCAACAAAGTCAAAAAAAAGCTCCATTCAACTACTGTAACAAGCCCCTGATCGTTAGGTCCACCAGCCCCAAGTTCTGCCTTTAAATTGGTAAGCTAATTATTTGAACATATTTTATGAGTATCAGTCTTATACTTAGCACAGGTAGCAATGCTGAGAATCCCACTCGCCAAGTCAGTTAGCTAGACAGCGTTTGGTGAAATTGGTGGAATCTACATTACCTTATTTTGAATCAAAGTTGTTGGATATATGCTGTGGAACACAGGATGGGTCCAAGTGTTGCCAAGGCCAGGAAAACATGCAGAAAATGTGGCAAGCTTGGTCATAAACAAAAGCACAGTGCAAAATAACAGAGCAAATCAATATCAAATGAAAGCTGTGTGGAAGAAAACCCATTTTATTTGCATGCTATAATGGTAAGTCACCGGAAGTTGAGTGCAAGCACCGCTATTAAATAAAGTAGTTCTGAGTACAAGTGGACACTGTGCAGAGTTTAGCTGGCCCCTGTGGGTGGGGGTTGGAGGGTGCTGATAAAATTCTCAAGAACAACGTCAAGACACAGTCCCACCACCAGGTCATTTTACCAATGGCAGGCCCAAAGCATGGTGGCTGCACACAGAGTGGGATTAAGTAAATTCATTAATTAAATCATTCATTTAAATGACTAAGGGCCCCATAGGGGCCATTTTGAGGGACTGCTGCCATTTAGCCAGCGGTGGCGTAGCCCCCACCACACAGGAAAGTCACCAGACATTTCCTGCAGCTACCCAGGAGACAGCATCAAAAGCACAAGGAGGGAACCTTCAGCAGAAAAAACCTCCGTGACAGCCCCCAAATGCTGGAGTTATGCCTTGATTACCAGGCATGCCTGCCTGGCATTTTCTTGCAGCCTCAGCAGTGGCCACCTCTCTCTCTTGGCTCTACCAAGGCTGCAGAGACGCCAGCCCTCTGGGTGGGCAGCATGGAGACCCAGCCCATCTTCCTTAATTAATTGGTGGGCCCAACCTCAGCCTATGAGCTTGCATCCTGGAAGATTGCTGCTGCGGCTCTGCTACCCTCCCAAGCAGGCTCGGGACCTGCTTGTGGTCCCGGTGTCAGAACGTCTTAGAAAATACCGGGCTTCGTTTGACTGAGATTCCAAGGAACGATATGAAATTTTCGTAGCTGGGTAAAGGTCATAGCATATCCAGAAGCACGTATAATACTTGCCAGGATCACATATAAAGACATCACATGTCATTTGTAGTGATCTCAAAAGCCGTCCGATCAATTTAAAAACTAATTGCTTGTGGGGCGTGTTCAGGGATATATTAAGGAGTGCTGCAGTGTCACCTCCAGGGAGGTTTCCCAGTGGACAGGCTGCAGATCCGTTACTCGCCTCAAGGGAGCAGGCAGCCAATTTATATAATTAAAGGTTCTATTAAGGGTGATTTTTTTGAAGGCCCAACCCCACGACCTCCACCCACCCCCCAGCCGCATGGAGAGATGGCCATAGCGCTCCGAAAGCTTATGGTATTTGCTACCAAATAAACCTGTTGGACTTTAACCTGGTGTTGTGAGACTTCTTACCATCTTCATGGAAGCAGCCTTGCTGAGGCTGCATTGTGGGGGAGGGGTTCCATTGGAGTCACAAGCTCCATGACCAACAGAGGGAGCCACAAATAGGAAGGAAGCTTCCGTAGCTGCCACGCATCCCCTCCCCCCCCCCCCCCCACCCTCAGACAACACCGAGGGAGATTTCCCCCTTGTAAGATTCACTACCTGTTCTAAAGGTTCTAGCCTTTACCCTATGTGTTATTCATAGAAACATACATAGAAAATAGAAGCAGGAATAGGCCACTCAGCCCCTTGAACCTGCTCCGTCATTCATTATGATCATGGCTGATCACTGGCATTTGATGGCATTGATCAGTATCAGTGGCACACAACAACTTGGATATTGTTCCACTAAATGGGATACATCTTTATTAAACCATGAAGCAATTGTACGTTTACGTACGATAAAACAGGATACTTTTATTCCTTGAGAGCTGGAGTCCACCTTGGTGGTCAGTCTGCTGACGAGCCCTCCGTGTGTGACGCCTGACTATATCACTGCAGCAACAATGGGCAGAATTTTATGAGATTGATTCTAAGTGTTCAGCTAGCGTGAAAATGGGAGAGTTACTGATCTTTTTTTTGGGTGAGTTTTTACACCCAACCTTATGCACTTAGTCATTGAAAATTTGGGCTAGACTGTTTCTCGCTGTTGCAGGCAGTGGGCTGGGCTTAATTCACCAACCTGTGGAGGGAGCAGTTGTGTTTGTACAGACCTCTGTGTCTGCACATGCACAATAGCAACTGTAGAGGGAGCTATTGCTCATGTGCAGATCTCTGATGCTGCACATGTGCAAATCCAACAGCAGGGGTCTGACAGTCAGCGAGTTGTCAGGCCCCTGCTGCTGCAGGCAGGTTCAACACAGCTACCCCACCATAATTGCAGGGACCCGCGGCCAATCGCAAGTCCCGCATCTCTCCCTGCGAGGCCATAAAGGCAAGCGAGCCCAGACGATTGAGCGCCGGGCTCACTAAACACATGTAAATTAAGATTTTAATAAATTTGAATAAATTATTCAGCCTCTCGCCCATTTCCGGCGAGAGGTTGACCGTGCCGGAAATCCAGCTCCTGTAAATTCGCGAAAGCCAAGAAATCAGGCATGATCCTGATTTCTCAGCTCTCGTACATTTTACCATTGTGCTCCGCCCATCGACGGGCAGGATGAACCAGTAAAATTCCACCCAGTGTCTTTGCTGTTTATACTGTTTTTAGATCTGGACTTGTGCCATTTCAGGTAAGTTCTGTTTTTAACCCATTCAATTGCTCTGTAATTACCTCACTGTCCTTCCCAATGCACTTCATTGGGTTCACAGTTCCTTCTTCAGACAAGTCCTGGTTGGGGCCTCTGCAGGAATCCCAAGGCCATGTTTGGAGCACCACAGCCTGCTTGACTCCACTTTGCTACCTCTAACACTGTTTTCAATCTCCAAAGCTGAAAGAAAGTAGCATTAGCCTTAATGAGGGGAAGTCTGTATCTTTTCCTTGCTGCTGGCACCTCTGCAGTTTAATTCATTTTGCAGAACTTGTTAATTGTAACAAGGCTTCAACTTGACTAAATTAACCATCATGGCCCTTTCTATGCCCATTCTATACAGTTCTTTGATACCTTCAGTCTCGGGTTCTTCTTTCCTCTCAATGTTCCATCTTCCACTACCTGACAAGCTCTGTACACAGGGCCATGCCACAACCAGCCTACATACATCAATGTAAAAGAAATAAGGAAATAGTTGCCAGGTTAAAATGTGATTCTACATGAAAGGGTAAATAATATCTTGGTTTGCACCCGCTGATCAGCAGGACCTTCAACCCTTACCATTCAAACATTTTAAATCATATTTATCTCTCCAACGTCTCGTAGCTGCCTCAGTGGCACCCGTCCACCTCGCCCTTTGGGGCAGCCATGGCTTCAGAGTTGCCAGTCCTCTTCGATTGATTTGGCAACATTAAGGGCCCATGAGGACAGCAGGCCTGGAGGCAGCCAGTTTGGAGGTCACCTCTGGTAAAATTGCGGATCCCGTCTCACTATAGGAAAGTGTGGGTTTGGGACCCCTATTTGGTCTTGACATCGGGGTCCCAAAGCCCCACAGTTAAATTCACCTGAGGTCCTGGAAGACCCAAAGAAATACGCAACATGGGCAGGATTTTCCGACCATGGAAAATCCCACCCGAGGTCAACAGACCTTTCCTTGGTCTGCCCCTCGCCTACTCCGATTCCCATGGCAGGCAGAACGGGAAAATTTGCGCCAATGATTAGTAAATGCGGAGAGAAAGAGAAATAAATTACAAATCTGAATGAACCCCAGTGATTAAAACAGAACTCTTAAACAGAAGCATGCCAGTCTTCCAAATGATTAAATACTTGCAACAAATTTTTTCTTCTGGCTAACATATTAGCAACTTCGGTGCATCTTTAGATTTCTGGGAGTTGGAACTAAATGAAGCAAGTTCTAGACTATGCACAATCAATACTGCTTATGGGACATGCCGATTCTTATTGATCCTACTAGCATTGCATCTGCTCTAAAAGTATATCATCACATAATTCACTGGAATACGAACATATTAAGATGATGGGTCCATCTACCCTGTTTCAGATCATAGGAATTCCAATTTTGTATGTTTCATTAGGCATTTAGAGCTTTCCAGCATTCCAATAATTTTAATATTGTCCTTTACTGATCTGTGTTTCTTTTGTGAAGGAATGAAACACACAATCAGTTGTCTAGCATCCTTGACTCATTCCTATTCAAATAGTGTACCTTTGTGTTCCTTTCCTTATCTGCTGTCCCTTGTTATAGTTAAAAGAGATGTGTGTGAATGTGAACCGGTTAGGTGAAATACAAGTTTTATCACCTTATTTTCTGTAAGATTGTCCAATAGACCAGGCATAGCGGATATGCGACATGCTATGTGTGCACATTCTCACCAGAATCATCATCTTATTTAAATCCATGATCATTTGGGTTGTAATTTTACTCCATTATTTAAGAAATATCAGAGGGACAAATTAAGGATTTATAAACTGTTAATCTAACATCTGCTGTATTAGAATCCATAGTCAGGAGAAAGTGTCTGAGCATCTTGAGGAGTTTGAACTGATTATAAAGAAAGATTTGTAACAGGTAAGTCATGTTTAATGAGCCTAATGGAAATTTTTGAGTAAGCAAATCAAGTCATTGACAAGAAAATGTCTATGGATAAAGCTTATATAGATTCCAGGAGACATTTAATAAGATTTCAAATAAACAACTTCCAAAAAACAAAAGCAAATTTCAATTAGGCTCATTAAACATGACTTACCTGTTACAAATCTATCTTTATAATCAGTTCAAACTCCTCAAGATGCTCAGACACTTTCTCCTAACTATGAATTCTAATACCGTCACTAATTTACTAGTGTCTTTTAGGGAAGGAAATCTGCCGATCTTACCTGGTCAGCCCCAGGGCGGCACGGTGGCACAGTGGTTAGCACTGCTGCCTCGCAGCGCCAGGGACCCGGGTTTGATTCCCGGCTTGGGTCACTGTCTGTGTGGACTCTGCCCATTCTCCCCGTGTCTGCGTGGGTTTCCTCCGGATGCTCCGGTTTCCTCCCACACTCCAAAGATGTGCACGTAGGCGGATTGGCCATGCTAAATTCTCCCTCAATGTACCTGAACAGGTGCTGGAGTCTGGCGACTAGGGGATTTTCACAGTAACTTCATTGCAGTGTCAATGTAAGCCTACTTGTGACTAATAAATAAATAAACTTTACATGTGACTCCGGAGCCACAGCAATGTGGTTGACTCTCAACTGCCCTGGATAACTAGGGATCGGCAATAAATGCTGGCCAGCCAGCAACGTCCATGTCCCATGAATGAATGAAAAAAAAGCCTTCCTCACAGCAGCTGTTAGATTAGCATTCTATAAATTCTTAATTTCTCTCCCTGATATTTCTCAAAATAATGGAAGTAAAATGACAGCTCAAATGATTATGGAATTAAAGACATTAAAGTAAGGAGAAGGGGCATGAACTTGAAGTGGAAGCAACTGACTAGTGGTGATCTGCAAGGACCAGTGCTGTGCTTCATGGGGTCTCAACTCTACTTCGTGTTATCTTCGCTATTAAAGATGAAAGAGGCAGAAACCAAAGTTTATCAATTGCACCAGGATTGGTGACAGTAAATGGTATGCCAGGAGTATAAAATTACAAAGAGGCACTGATGGATTGTGTGAGTGGGCAACATTGTGACAGATGGATATCAATACAGGAAAGTGTGTGGTCTTCCATTTTGGACCAAAAAAGGATAGATGAAATAAAAACAGAAAATTCTGGAAAAACTCAGCAGGTCTGGCAGCATCTATGGAGAGAGAAACAGTTAATGTTTCAAGTCCAATTTAACTTTGAAGAACCTTGGGGGTGATTCTCCCAAAAATGCTGAATTAGTGAGAAAACTGGTCGAAATCCCGACTGTTTTTTCAGTGCAACTTCAGACCTGAATCTCCCCACTCTGCGCAATGCAGAGGTCACAATTCTGGAGTTGAGAGGGTTGGCTTATGAGGAGAGATTGAGTAGACTGGGGCCAAAGTCATTGGAATTCAGAAGAATGAGGGGAGATCTTATAGAAACATGTAAGATTATGAAGGGAATAGATAAGATAGAAGCAGGGAAGTTGTTTCCACTGGCAGGTGAAATCAGAACTATGGGGCATGGTCTCAAAATAAGGGGAAGCAGATTTAGGACTGAGTTGAGGAGGAACTTCTTCACACAAAGGGTTGTGAATCTGTGGAATTCCCTGCCCAGTGAAGCAGTTGAGGCTACCTCATAGAAATCATAGAAATCATAGAAACCCTACAGTACAGAAAGAGGCCATTCGGCCCATCGAGTCTGCACTGACCACAATCCCACCCAGGCCCTACCCCCATATCCCTACATATTTTATCCACTAATCCCTCTAACCTCCGCATCTCAGGACACTAAGGGGCAATTTTAGCATGGCCAATCAACCTAACCCGCACATCTTTGGACTGTGGGAGGAAACCGGAGCACCCGGAGGAAACCCACTCAGACATGAGGAGAATGTGCAAACTCCACACAGACAGTGACCCAAGCCGGGAATCGAACCCAGGTCGCTGGAGCTGTGAAGCAGCAGTGCTAACCACTGTGCTACCGTGCCGCCCCCACCTCGTTGAATGTTTTTAAGGTAAGGATAGATAAATTTTTGAACAGTAAAGGAATTAAGGGTTATGGTGAGCGGGCGGGTAAGTGGAGCTGAGTCCACAAAAAGATCAGCCATGATCTTATTGAATGGTGGAGCAGGTTCAAGGGGCCAGATGGCCTACTCCTGCTCCTAGTTCTTATGTTCTTATGTGTATATCATTGATAGCTAGGTGGGGCGGGACTTATTCGCACCAGAGGCCGACAGCTCTGGAACTCCGCGCATGCGCAGTGGCCCCGATCTGTCGGTCTCCCCGTTTGCTGGACAGCTCAATCGCTGGCCAGCCCAGGACCCTCGCACTGCTGCCCCTCCAACCACCACAGCACAGCCTGATCATGGCCCCCGCAAGCATTCCCGGGCCAGCCCCGACCACCATCACTCCCTAGGCTGCACCCACAATTGGCCCCACCCCCTTGGCACTGCCCGATGCCTGGTGGGGCCCTGATTGCGCCCCCCCCCCTTCACTCTGGCGGGGTCTCCCGCTAGTTCCCCAAACATGAGGAGCTACTCTAAACCCTGTCGGAGTGAAATATTCCTGGCGGGGGTGGGAGATGCCAACGGGCCCGGCAGATTCTGTGCCAGGCCCAATAATGACATTTAAATTACATTTAAAATACATTTTAGAAAGATTTAAATCACTTACCTCTCTTCCCGCTGGATTCCAGCATGGTCCCGACTGCGCCTGTTCTCTGGCTGTGGGAGACGTGCATGCATCAGGAACACATGCACGAATCCCGCAAAATGGCCGACACGCAATTCTCCCATCCCAACGCACCAAAAACGGGCGGGTCGGGATGGGAGATTCACCCTACTGTGATTCTGTCCGGAGATGCTGCCAGACCTGCTGAGTTTTTCCAATATTTTCTGTTTTTGTTCAGATTTCCAGCATCCGCGGCATTTTGCTTTTATTTATATAAGTATAGGTGAATATTATTCGTATGTTAAATGTTAGAAAAAGTAAAGGTTCAATGGGATTTTGGGGTTGACATAGATCACTAAAATCTCGTGGTCGGGTATTAAAAAAATCAAAGTCTAAATTAATGTTAACCTTCACAATTCAGGGGATAGAATGTAAAAGAGAAGAAGGTTTTACTACAATTATGTAATGTCTGGTTCGATTATATTTCAAATACGGGGCCATAATGTCTGACCAGCATCAGAAAGACTTGGCCCACAGGAATTAGAAAAATTTAATGCACACTTGCCTGCTCTTGAACCATGGGAAATTTGTGATTTGAATCACATTTTCAGATGGGTGCCAGCACATGACAATTACCCAGAGGAAGTTTACACTTCTGGTCAGTTGCCATGCAAATCCTTACCTGTAAAATTTCACGAAGGATTCCCCGGTGTATCATTGGGGTACCCCCCTCTCTCCTAATCCAACCCTGGAAAACTCAAAAGGTACGGCCCACTATGTAACTGTGAATGTTAAAAGAGATGTATTGGATTTGGAAGGAGTGTGGTACAGATAATCAGAATGTTTCCAGGGCTGCAACTGTTAGATCAGGAGGAGAGATTACGTAAACATGCCATTGTATTCCCTGGAACATAGAAGGATTCGGGGTGGGGTTAATAGAGATTTTTAGGCTTTTGAAAAGAATTAGAACATAGAACATAGAACAGTACAGCACAGAACAGGCCCTTCGGCCCACGATGTTGTGCCGAGCTTTATCTGATAGTTTAGTTGGTGGGGAGAATTTAGGAGAAGGGAACATTAAATCAGAGGCAGACCATGAGGTTCGGAAACATTCCTTCACTCAAAGAGTGGCAGAAGCACAAAACTCTTTTCCACTAAAAGATGCTAGTTCATTTAATCATTTTAAATCTAGGTTTGGTAGATTTTTGCTAATCAGAAATCTTAAGGTTAATGGAGCCAATGTGGGTGGCTGGAATTAGAATTCTGATGAACTATGAACTCCTTAAATGGCAGAGCGGCGTCAAGAAATGGAATGCTTCTACTCTTGTTCCTATGTTGCTGTGTCAGCACCCGATTCCTACCGCCCACGGCATTGAGGCTGTGACATCTAATCTGATTGGCAGTTTTGTTTAATTGTGAAGGTACTCTTATTTTCTCTCTGTACTAGTTGACCTCAAAGGGAAGAGAAGGCTATAATCAGACTCAAAGTCTAGGCTCTCTGCCAGCTCCTGTTGTGCTGCTCCTCTGTATGTGCTTCGCGCTTGTAAGATGTTTTGTAGCAAGCTGTTCCAATATCATCACAGAGGCATGGCCCCAATTACAGCGAAGGGCTAGGATTTCAGAACTTGTACTGTTAGGGACCGGGTTAGAAACTCCAAGGTACATTATGACCCCAACTATTTTTGATTTTGGCATTAGTGTGAACATAAGGTGTTTTGCTCCGGGTGTAATTCTATTGACTCACTAGGAAGCGCTTACTAAAATAAATGTTATCTAACACTATAGTCTAACTATAACCAAAAGGAATTAGCATATCTTTTGCCAATTGAAATACTTAAACATGACAAGATACAATTCTTAACTGCTAGCTATCTTTATTAGTTCCAATCTAAGCAATATCCCTCAGACGTAAACTCCTCTTCAGAATCAGTTAGCAAAACACACAGGCTTATGTGAGTTGCTCATCCTCCAGCCTTTTAACATCTCTGGACAGAGATATAGAGAGACAGAGAGACATCTATCTTCTGACTTCCAGACAGCAGCCTCCAGAGAATGACCTGCCTCACACAGAAGAACTTGAGAAAGAGAGGGTGAAAGCACCTCCTGCCTTTTGCAGACCTCTGGAAAGCGATACCTCTTTGTAGTATGTCCCAGACTTCAGAGAGAGAGAGAAATTCAAATTCAAACAGCAACCGACTGTTTGTCTCTCTGTAAGCCTATCTCCATCCACTCATATGACTCTTCTTGTCAATCAACCTAATTAAACCCTACTCTGAAACCCCAGAAGACAACCCTATATATAACAAAACTGCATTCTCTCAGATTAAAACAAACACCTCAATAATTAGGAGCAATTATTCTCCTGCATGCTCAGCATGTGGCTGTAGTTGTAGACAAATCGACATCGTACTCAAAGCTGAAGTATAACAGTCCCCTCACAAGAAACATGACACAAATACATTTCTTAAAGGCACAGTGTTGTCACACAACACGTATTGAAATATTGTAGTCCGGCCACATCTGCTGTTCCTACTCTTGCCTACATTTGATACCTCGTAAAGTTCATAAGCCTCCCTCTGATGCACCTGCTCTGTCAATGTGATATTTGCCCTTAAAGATCAGAAGTCTGACCTCTTAGAGGTCGGAAGTATAAATTCCATATATTTCCAGGAAATCACAATAGCAAAAAAGAATATTATTGACTTTACATCCTGATATCCCAGTTACTCTTGCACATAAAATCATACAATAATCCATTTTGGATCATGAGGAGCAAGTTTGCCTGTGAAACAGGACTTTTCTCATTTGTGTGAGTAAATGCATTGACACATAGCTGTAGCGCAGGGTTTGTCAAAAGGGGTGGATGACAATAGTCTTCAGAAAGCAGTGAAGTTATTGAAATAGCTAACCTGAAACCTAATAAACGCAAATGTATATTTGAAGTTAGTGAGCTGCCATTTATTGGTGACATTACCATTAGTAGAGACAGTGGATGGAATTTTGCGAGAAAAATTCTAAGTGTCCAGCTAGCATGTAAATGGGAAAGTTGCAGATCCGTTTGGTGGGCGAGTTTTTATTCCCAATCTTGTGCACATAATGCATGGAAAAATGAGCTGGACAGTTTCTAGCTACTAGAGGCAGTGGGCGAGGCTTAAATCACCAGGCAGCCTGTTGGCAGCAGAGGGAGCTATTGTGCATATGCAGACTTCTGTGTCTGCACATGCGCAATTCCAATAGCAGTGGCCTGACAGAGAGAGAGAGAGAGCTGTCAGACCTCTACTGCTGCAGCCAGCCTCAAAGCAACCCCTCCACACAGCAATTGCGGGGGCCCACAGCCGATCGCAAGCTCCATACCACCTGGAAGTATCGCCCACGCTGCCCTACCCCTCCCCCGCCACCCAGACCGATTGTGCCCCCCGACTGATAGTCTGCAGAATGGCAGCAGGCCCTGCCTCCCTCCCCAGACCAATCTGATGCAGAGCGGCAGCGGTCTGCCCCTCCCTCCCCCACTGATCACAGGCAGAGTGTGCAGCGGCCCCGCACTCCTTCGCCGATTGGGCTGCCCCTGCCTGGCCCTGCGCCCTCTAGGCCCCGTCCCCCCAGGCCCCATCCCCCATAGGCCCTGTCCCTCCAATGATAGGCTGGCACTGCCCAAGGGGCACCCCCCCTCCCCTTGCCATGGCCTCCCGGAGGGGGGGCCTCAATGGCCTCTGGTTCGACCGGCTAGTTCTATCAATGATTTTCCTCCAAATCATTTATATATATTACAAATAGCAAAGGTCCCAGCACTGATCCCTGAGGAATGCCACTTGTCACAGCCCTCCATTCAGAAACGCACCCTTCCACAGCTACCCTGTCTTCTTTGACCGAGCCAGTTTTGTATCCACCTTGCCTGCTCACCTCTGATCCCATGCGATTTCACCTTCTGCACCAGTCTGCCATGAGGGACCTTGTCAAAGGCCTTACTGAAGTCCATGTAGGCAACATCCACTGCCCTACCCTCATCAATCATCTTCGTCACTTCCTCGAAAAACTCGATCAAGTTCGTGAGACACAACCTCCCCTTCACAAAACCATGTTGCCTCTCACTAATACGTCCACTTATTTCCAAGTGGGAATAAATTCTGTCTCAAAGAATCCTCTCCAATAATTTCCCTATCACTGATATAAGGCTCACCGGCCTGTAATTACCTGGATTATTCTTGCTACCCTTCTTAAACAAAGGAACAACATTGGCTATTCTCCAATCCTCTGGGACCTCCCCTGTAGCCAGTGAGGATACAAAGATTTCTCTCAAGGCCCCAGCAATTTCCTCCCTTGCCTCTCTCAGTATTCTGGGGTATATCCCATCAGGCCCTGGGGACTTGTCTACCTTAATGTTTCTCAAGAACCCCAATACCTCCTCCTTTTTGATCTCAACATGCCTCAAACCATCTACACATCCTTTCCCAGACTCATCATCCACCAAGTCCTTCTCTTTGGTGAATACTGACGCAAAGTACTCATTTAATACCTCACCCATTTCCTCTGGCTCCATGCATAGATTCCCTCCCTTGTCCTTGAGTGGGCCAACCCTCTCCCTGGCTACCTTCTTGCTCTTTATATATGTATAAAAAGCCTTGGGATTTTCCTTAATCCTGCTGGCCAATGCTTTTTCATGACCCCTTCTAGCTCTTCTTACTCCTTGCTTAAATTTCTTTCTACTTTCCTTGTATTCCACACTTGCTTCGTGTGTTCCCAGCCTCCTAGCTTTGACAAATGCTTCCTTTTTATCTTTGACTAGGCTCACAATATCTCTCGTTATCCAACGTTCCCAAAACTTGCCATACTTATCCTTCATCCTTACAGGAATGTGCCGGTCCTGAATCCCCATCCAGTGGCAAAAGTTGGTTGGTGCAGTTATGAGCTGAAGTCCCAGGACAACCTGCACTGATTAGCTTCTGATTAGCCACTAGATAGAGCCTAGGACCTCAGTGGGGGTTCAGCACCAACAAAGCCAGGAGGGGCTGCAGCAGCAGAGTGAGTAACCATGAGAAGAGCAGCAGACCCTAGCTCCTAAGGCAGGAACAGAGCATGGGAGGCAAGGCCCGGAAGCAAGAGTGCCAGGGGGTGAGAAGGGAGGCATTATGCAGGTGGGCAGAAATACTTCGGTAAAGATTTTATGAGCAGGAAGGCCACAGAAGAGGAAGTCTATGGCAAATGACATTAAAGTGAAACTGGTAATGTTAAATGGATATTTTATTGAGGACTTTAAAACAAAACAACCTTAAGTGAGATGGTGTTAAATGAGGACTTACTGTCTGCAGGGTCGGCCAATTTCCCAACGCTGCAAGCCCAACTCAGGAGAAAGTGGCCCATTTGTGGGGAGTGGGGGAATGGCAGGTGCTAACTTGAATCAGGCCTGCTGCCCCCACAATTAGTGTAAAGCCAGCCACAGAGACCATATCTGTAGGTCTCCCACCATGAGAATGATAGGTTGTGGAAACAGTCAAGCAGAAATTATCATCGTGATAACATTCAAGTTTACGTTGACAACATCTATTAAAATAGGAAGTGCCAATTTTTTTCAAGTGCAGTCTGGCTGAATTTTCAAAATTTAACAGGCAAAGGATTTAAATGACCATATGCATTTTTTACGCACATTCATGTCTACTCTTAACAATTCCAAAGGGGTACCTTACCTCTCCAATACAGTACCTGACCTCTCCAAAGAATACCGTCAAAGGCTAGATCTTCTCTTCAAAAGTCTAAAACCCATGAGTCATTTTCAAAAACCAGGGTGACCAAAATTGCTTCTGTTTGAAGGCACTTTCTAAATGTACAGCTGCCTTTGGGAACTGAGCGTCTGTGAAAAACTTAGCAGGCCACTCCCCCCCCACTCCCGCCACTTGGTGAAAATAGTGGGTGCTGCATTTGGGGTGGGACTCTGTGAGAATTCAGACATGAGTCTCCTAAATATTTCCAGTCTTTCCTGTTTTCAGTATACCTAAGTCTCCATTAGACTTCACATCGTTATATGCTGTTAACAATTTTCTTTGCATTAAATGTATTTTGAACCAATCCAAAGGTAATCAATTTCTTGAAACTTGGAAAAGTGAAAGATTTTGCTCTGCAACTTTTCATTAAAGTTTATTCTTTGTTTTTCAGCACTGGTTATGACTTTGACTACGATTATTACAGAGATGATTTCTACAGTCGGTAAGTATATCTGTACTTCTTTTGCAAGATGCACAATGTTTTAGCTTTAAGTGGTTGGTATGACATCTTTTTCTAAGTTGATCAGCAATGATCATTGCATGCATCTTGCTGTTGCTGTAGCAAAATAAGGATCAGCAATCCCCACTAAAACTGATTGACAAGACACAAGTCAGGAGTGTGATGGAATACTTTCATCACAACACAAAAGAAGCTCGACACCATCAAGAATAAAGCACCCACTTGATTGGCGCTCAATCCATCACCTTCAACATTCACAGCCTCCACCACTGACGAACTGTGGCAGCAGTGCGTACCATCTACAAGATGCACTGCAGGAACTCACCAAGGCTCTTTCAACAACATCTTCCAAACCCACAACCTCTACCATCTAGAACAAGAACAGCAGATGTATGGGAACACCACCACCTGCAAGGTGCTCTCTAAGTAATAAGCCTTGGAAATATATCATCGTTCCTTCGCTATCACTGGGTCAAAATCCTGGAACTTCCCCTCTAATAGCACTGTGGGTCTACCCACAACACATAACAGCAGTGGTTCATTAAGGCAACTCACCAATGTCTTCGCAAGGGCAATTAAGGGTGGGCAATAAATGCTGGCCCAGCCAGTGAAGCCCCTAGCCCATGACGAATAAAAAAAAGTACTAACCTGAAAGTTTTAAAAGCCCTAACCTCATTTAGAGAAGAGACTGAATCTTGCAGTTCATTAAAAATACATCTGTTTAAAGATGGACAATCTAATCATACACAGCATTATTAAAATTATAAATGAAACTAAATAAGTCTTTAGTGCAAGAGGAGCGGGACTTGGAGGAAAGTATTATATCATTGAACAATTTAATTGGTTAGTTTATAGCAGTTGAATAGATAAGATGTAAATATATATCTTGTCAATTCTTTTACAGTGCTGTAAAGAAAACATCAGTAGGTCATTTGGTAGTACAGAACCTGGGTATTGCTGAAAAAAGAGACAGTTTTTGTCAAATCTTTTCATTTTGCCCTCATCAGGATAATTTAAAAGAATACCAAATGTAAAGGGAACAACAACTCTGATGCTTGCTTGCTTGCTTGAGAATACTTGCTTATCCTGATTCATAGAATCATAGAATCCCTACAGTGCAGAAGGAGGCCATTCAGTCCATCAAGTCTGCACCGACCCACACCCAGGCTTATCCCGCAACTCCACTTATTTACCCCACTAATCCTCCTAACGTTAGGACGCTAAGTGATAATTTAGCATGGCCAATCCACCTTACCTGAACATCTTTGGACTGTGGGAGGAAACCAGAGCACCTGGAGGAAATCCACACAAACATGTAGAGAACGTGCAAATTCCATACAAAGGGCCACCCAAGGCCAGAATTGAACCGGGTCCCTGGTTCTGTGAGACAATAGTGCTAACCACTGTGCCATTGTGCTGCTCTCTAATTGGTCAAGGCATTTAGCATGTACTGAAAGTTACATATGTTAATGCAGAGGGCTCTGTTTTTGGCAGACATATTGCGCATGTTTTAACTAAACAAAATAAGTGACAACCATTCTCTTGTTCATTTCTCAGGGCATTGCCTTGACCAATCAGAATTAAGCTGCTTGGTTTCAATTTCAATCAATGCTTGGCAGTTAACTTGTTAGTCAGCATGCATTTTCTATGACAACACCTCTACTAATCAGAGTCCACTTGCCAACCAAGCAGCACTCTCTTCTCATACAGTATAAATTGTTGTTTTTCTTTTTACATTTGGTATTCTTGCGAAATGTCCTAATGAGTGTAAGACGAAAAGTTTTGACCCAAAAAAGCCTAATTTTTCAGCAAAATGACAGTTGTTCAAAAACAACTTTGAGAGAACATTCCAAATAATTCCAAAAAAAAAGAAGCTCCATCAAATTTTCCCAAATTTGTCCTTTAATGCTGATACATTCCTTCATGGAATCAAGCTTCCCATGTTATCTACTTGACAAATGCCACACTGTGTGGTATTATCGCTAGATTATTAATCCAGAAACACAGCTAATGTTCTGGGGACCTAGGTTCGAATCCCGCCACGGCAGATGGCGGAATTTGAATTTTTAAAAAAATCTGGAATTAAGAATCTACTGCTGACCATGAAACCATTGTCGATTGTCGGAAAAACCCATCTGGTTCACTAATGGCCTTTAGAGAAGAATATCTGCCGTCCTTACCTGGTCTGGCCTACATGTGACTCCAGAGCCACAGCAATGTGGTTGACTCTCCATTGTCCTTGGGCAACTAGGAGTGAGCAATAAATGCCGGCCAGCCAGCGACGCCCATGTCCCATGAGTGAATAATAAAAAAAAAGAAAATAGTATTTGCTAAGAATTTGGCGATAGACTTTTTAAAATCCGTAATGCCTCCTATAAATTGCAGTATAGAACTGGCAGTTATCGCATTTATGTGTTTTGGTTGGTGAATTGGCATGAGATTGCCCTTTAAAACTGCATGAGGCAAGAGGTATGAAAGCTTTTTTGGAAGTGAATGTAAAACATTTTCAACAAAGAAACTTTAATCACATTGCTTTAAATATTTTATGAGTGGTGGTCAGAAGTATGAAACGAAAAAAACTAGCTTACTGACTTAACTCAAGTACAATTGAAGATCAGCTTCCTCAGTCAAAAACTAGTAATCCAGATACTGGCAGCCTCCACAAGCATGAAATGAAGGAGATGCAGCAACAACATTGCTGCAACGGCCAACTTATTTGAGGAACCTTCAATGATGCGGATCCATCTCTTAGCACTGTGCCTCCGCATGCATCAAATTTGGCCATTATCCATTTTCCCTTCACTTATATTGACATGTGCAATTCTTTAAATCAATAAAATCTGCAGTTGCGTTTGAATTAAAGTTATGTTTGAATTAAAGTTATTCAAACTGAACAAAATGTTGAGAAGAGCGAAGAATCACTAACATGTTGACTCTTTGTGGCTTTACAATCTCTCTCTTGGCCGACTCTTGTATGTCAGCCATGACTCACTTGGTAGTACTCTTACCTCAGTCTTAGAAGGTTGTGGTTCTGGTCATGCTCCAGGACTTTAAGCACAACAGCCTAACCTGACAGTCTGGTGCAGAACTGAGGGAGTACTGCACTGTCGGAGGTGTCGTCTTTCAGTTGAGATGTGAAACTGAGACCCAGCTAACCCTGTCAAGCAGATATCGCTGTGCAGAAGAACCGGTGAATTATCCCTAGTATCCTGACCAATATTCATCCCGTAATCAACATCCACACACTGATCATCAAGTCATCATTATCTTGCTGTTGTGGGGGGTTGCACAAATTAGTTGCTGTATTTTCTACATTGTAATAGTGATAAATGTCTCAAAAATACATAATTGGCTTTAAAGCACTTTTGAGATGTTCAATGGTCATGAATGGTACTATATAAATGCCAAGTCTTTCTTTCTTACACATCTTAATGGTGCCACTGAGAGCTTATGGTCTTGGTGTGGAAGGAAGTTGATCTTTGGAAAAACTGTTGGGATAGCAGTGACCCTCACAAGGTATATTCCTCCAGTCCGGGTTTATAAACTAGTTCTGAGGGGAGAGTCTTCCTATTCTGCTATCACAATGGAGAATAGGCTCCTTGGAAAGCTGTATCCCATCGGGGTCAGGTCACTGATGATGGTGAACACTACCTCATTTGTAGTTACAGTTATCTGCCATGCATTGGGCTGAATTATACAAGGCACCATGGTCCGCATCCAGTTAAAAAGTCAGGGGAAACCTGTCTGGGAAGGAACGGCTTCCTCAAAACCATTCTGGATGTGGGACCCTCAGGAATAGGAGGACCCACATTAGGGAGCTGCCAGTCAATCAGAGGCCAGCTGCTCTCGAGTACCAGCAGCCCCACCATTGGCACTGCCAGTCAGTCATTGAGGAGGCATTGAATGACAGATCAGAAATTTAAATGTTTAGGGATTTGAGAGGGAGGTCGCTGAGGGGGTAGGGACTGGGATTTGAGTGGGGACAATTGAGGGGGGGAGAGGGTCCTCCAATGGGTCCAGGAGGCCAGTTAAAGAGGAATCTCCCCCCTCCTGCCACAGCCAGCCCATGCATTATAGGCTTCCCCACCACAGGTTTAATCCTGACAGCAACAAGATGAGGTCCCTATGTGGGCATTCCTTGCCTGTTTGCCCAATTAAGTGTCTCAATTTGCCTATTGGCAGGCCGGCTATCTGATGTCATAACGGTGGAGGGCAGATATGCAGACAGCAGGCTGCCGCTAGCTTTCATGCACCCTTCCCTCACCCCTCCACACACCTTTAAACACACTGTAAGGGAAGCATTAAATCCAGCCCATTGTGTGGAACAGCATTCATGTGTATAATGTTCCTCTAACATTATTCTCTTCATGCTCAGACCCCTGAAATCATCATTCCCGTGTGAATAAAGCCAGTAGCTATACTTTCCTGAGCTTCTGCCACTGCCCGTTTTACAGCCGTGCTAAAACTAGATTTCACCCCACCGCCTCTCCTGCCATGTTTCCTTCTTTCAATCATGAGCTCATGAGCTCTGGCAGGCGCTGTGCTAATCTAAACTAGCTAGACTCAATGGTTACAACTCTAAATATCTGTAAGGTTGCTGCAACATCCTGGATTTGAATAGCTTTGCCCACTATTGAATGTAAAAAAAAATCAGACAGTTTGTGTTTGAATGCCTCCAGTTTGGTTGCTGTTCTGTCCACAACACCGAGACCACACTGGTCAAAATCACCAGCAACACATTCCATTGTTCTCTCCTCATCTTCCTCAACCTTTGGTATGGTCGCCTACTGGTTATGTTACTAGGCTAGCAGCTCAGAGATTCTATTGTGGCAAATTCAGAAATTGAATTGAATACATTCGTGAGCAGTACCTAATGAAAGCTGCCAGATTATCCTTAAATTCCAACTAGTTTACTAATGCTACTGCTTCAATGTTTGGCCTACGTATGACTCCAATCCCACTGGTTGCCTCTTAATGCTCACAGGCAAAATAGGAATGAGCAATAAATATTTTCTCAGCCCTCCAGAAATCCACTAGCATTTGCTTACCAGAAACTGAAACTGTATGGAATTGCAGGTAACCGTCTAGCATCGATTCATGGAAAACAGAAGGTGGTCATTCAGCCCATCAGTTCTATGGTAGGGAATTGGTTAGGAGCAGAAATCCAAAAATGGATAATAGCTTGAAGGAGTAGTGAGCTGTAAATGCAAGTTGCTAATGGACAGTGATAGATCAATTATGTGGGAAAAACTGTAGCAGGTAACATTTAATTCGGGGAAGTAAGATGCCACTCACTTTGGATCAAAGAAAGGTAGATAAGATTTTCTAAATGGTGAGAATCTAAGAACTATGGAGGAGCAGAGACTTTTAGGGATCCACTTGCAGAAATAACTAAAACAAGTGAACAGATACAAATAATAATTAAAAGGGCCAATGGAACATTAGCCTTTGTTTGGGGTGGCTCAATGGCACAGTGGTTAGCACTGCTGCCTCACAGCGTCAGGGACTCGGGTTCAAATCCCGGCTTGGGTCACTGTCTGTGCGGAGTTTGCACATTCTTCCTGTGTCGCCGTGGGATTCCTCCAGGTGTTCCAGTTTTCTCCCACAGTCCGAAAGACGTGCTGGTTAGATGCATTGGCCATGCTAAATTCTCCCTCAGTGTACCCGAACAGGTACCAGAGTGTGGGGACTAGGAGATTTTCACAGTAACTTCATTGCAGTGTTAATGTAAGCCTACTTGTGGCATTAATAAATAAACTTTAAACTTTCACTCACTGGTATTTCAGCCCCCTTTGAAAAGTTAAAGTTATGCTATGTTTTACATGAAGCTTCAGTTAGATCCCATTCAGAATATTGCATTCCTTTCTGGCCACTGCAGCCCAGGAACAAAATATTGATCTTTAAGGGGATGCAGCACAGTTTTAGCTGAATGATACTGTGGCTAAAAGATTAATTTACAAGGACAGGTTGCATATTTTCTCAAAGGTGGAAAATTGAATGATGATCAAATTGAAGTATTTCTGATATTAAAACATTTGATAGGGTGAGTAGAGATAAGCTATATCCTCTGGTGCAGGAAACCGGAATAGCAGAGGACATGGTTTATATAGGTAGCTGTACTACTGAATACATGTTCCTTAACAGAACTAACTACAGCATTAGTCAAACTGTTCCAGTACAACTTCAACACAGGCATCTACCCGACAAAGTAGGAAATTGCCAAAGTTTGACCTGCTCACAAAGTGCCAGATAAATCTAATCCATCCAATTAGCATTGCATAAGTCAACTCTTTCATCAGTTAAGTGATGGAAGATGTTGTTGATAGTGCTATCAAGCAGAACTTATTCAGCAATAACCTGATCACCAATGATGAGTTTGAGTTCTGTGCCAAAACATGGCAAAAGTGTTGAATTGCTGAGGTGAGAATGATTGTCCTTGTCATCAAGGCGGCATTTGACCATGTGTGGCATCAAGGAACCCAAGTAAAATTGAAATCGATGGGAACTGGGGAAAACTCCCCACTGGTTGGGGCCATTCCTAACACAAAGCAAGATGCTTGCAGTAGATGGAGGCCAGTAATCTCAGTCCCAGAACACTGCTGCAGGAGTGCCTTGGGATAGTGTCATCCTAAGTTCAACCATCTTTAGCTGCTTCATAAATTATCTTCCTTCCAAAATAGGTCAGAATTGGGGATGTTTGCTGATGGTTATACAACATTAAGTACCAATTGCAACTCCTCAGACACTGAAGCAATCCGTGCTCACAAGAATCAAGACTTGGATAACCTTCAAGCTTGGGTTTATATGTGACAAGCAGGGTGGAATTTTACGGCCTCACTCGAGCAAGACCAGAAATTCCTGCCTGAGGTCAATGGACATTTCCGTTGTCCATCCCTCATCCGCTCCGAATCTGTGGCAGGCGAGGCAGTAGAATTCCAGCAATAATATTCAAGCTATGCAAGTACCAGACAGTGTTTAAAGTTTATTTATTTATTAGTCACAAGTAAGGCTTACATTAACACTGCAATGAAGTTACTGCGAAATTCCCCTAGTCGCCACAGTCAGGCGCCTGTTCGGGTCAATGCACCTAACCAGCAAGTCTTTCAGAATGTGGGAGGAAACCCACACAGACACGGGGAGAATGTGCAAACTCCACACATACAGTGACCCAAGCCAGGAATCGAACCCAGGGTTCCTGGCGCTGTGAAGCAGCAGTGCTAACCACTGTGCTACCATGCCACAGTGATCATCTCCAACGAGAGAGAATCTAATCATCTCCCCTTGACATTCAACAGCTTTATCATCACTGGATACATCACGAAAAACATCTTTAGCATTACCATTGACCAGCTATATAAATACTGTGGCTCCAATAGGTCAGAGCTGGGCATTCTGAGGCAACTAACTCACACCTTGCTGCAGCTCCAACAACACTCAAGAAGTCTGACACCATCCAAAACAAAACAACCCACTTGATCAGCAGCCTATGCAGCACCTTCAACATTCACTCTATTGCCAGTACACAGTGGTAGCAGTATATCATCTACAAGATGCACTGCAGCAACTCACCAAGGCTCCTTCAACAGCGCCTTCCAAACCCATGATCTTCACCATCTAGAAGGACAAGGGGCGGCAGATGCATGAGAACACCACCAATGCATGGAAACACCACCAATGAAAGTTCCCCACTGTTGCCCCTCACTGTTGTCAAGTGGAATTATACTACCACTCCTACACCCTAGCTGGGTCAAAATCCTGTAACTCCCGCCCTAAAAGCAATGTAGATGTTCCTGCATGACATGAATTGCAGTGCTTCAAGAAGATGGCTCACCAGCACCATCTCAAGGGCAATTAAGAATGGACTATAATTGCTGGCCTTGCCAGTGACACTTGCATTACAAGAATGAATAAATAATCATAATCATTTATACATTGATATAAATGACCCAGAAATGGGTGTACAGGGCACAGTTTCAGCAGATGCACAAAAATTGTGAACTGGTGGAATCGGTGAAAAATGTGAAATAATACATTTTGTTAGGAAGAATAAGTATAAAAACCGGAACAATTCTAAAGGAGTTGCAGGAACAGAGGACCCTG